>NC_142674.1:14565618-14788118 GCF_964200805.1 Pocillopora damicornis
CGCGTAAAACAACGTGTGACGCTTTCATGAATAAATACATGTGTGTCCGAGAATTAATCTTTCGTCTTTCTCGAGATGTGAGCTTGGGACGCCTCTGCTCAAACTCCTTAATTGCAAGCGCAACAAAAACCTCAAGAAACCTCACCCCAGCACCCCGGGGTTGTAAGATTGTATGTAAACGTGTTTCATTTTTCGACCACGGCTATGCGGGTTACCTCACCCCACCTGGGGTTCCCCATCTCCATGTAAAACAGGCCCTAAAAAAAACTCAAAAAATGCAACAACGACGCCTGTTCTGTAGTCTGCGTCATTTACGTCAAAGGTATCCATGGTTACTGTAGTTCTGGTCTTTCATGTCACGCAGTCCGACACGCGAAAACAATGAGAAGCAAAATTTCACCCAAAACCTGCGGCAAGTGGAGCTACTACTCTGTGTTGAATGTGTTCAGTAGAAATATAATCTCCATAGAAGCGTTAAGATGTGACGGAAACTATTGATAGCGCAGAGCAAAGGTTAGTGTTTGGAAACTGCAAGTGTGAGCTCACCGAATACCCCTCTTTGAAATTGTCTGCGTCATTTGACGACGAAATCCGCTTGATACGAGATTTCATCTTAGGCCGCAAATGGACAAACCTTTATCTCAACCAATTTTTTTCTATTCTGATGACTGCTGAGACATTGAAGCCTGACTGACCTAAATTAACGCATGTTGCAGGGAGCTGATAATATAACCAGGTGAAATCGTTATGCTTCCATGACCGCAAACCAATTGCAAGTGGGCCTCCGAGTGGGAGCTCACAAGTCAACCTTTGCAGATAAGAGTTTGTAGATTATTCCATATTGAGTTGAGTTTCAGTTTGAATACGTTCTTTTCGTCTATTACAACTTGTAATAAACGCATTGTTACGACCTCAAGCGAATCTACGCTGCGCTAGCAAGCATTTTACCTTCCCGACCATCTTTATTTTAGCCCACACACAGGCTGAATTAACCATAAAAAGAAGTCACTAAGGGTGAAGAAAATGGCTCATACAGTCGAACGATCGATTAAATTTTACCGAGTTTGTCGAAATCATTCGACTAAAATCGGTTCATGTGGTTGCGCAACGATTAAAATCGAAGTCCTGGTATAGTCCTGATAAGTGACAGATCACTCACAAACACGACACGATTAGAAACTAAAGATAACAATACGTTTTGGATCACAAAGATTGCAGTATTCACCATTTGTGAAAAAATCGCTGAGGTAATTTTTAGCTCATGTCAAGTCAATTTAACGGTAGCCTCATTCTTAGCTTCCTGTGTACAATGTTCACCGACAGCACCTAGTGCAATTTTTTCCCCCGTTCACGCTGTATTGTGCTTCACTTGTTTATCTGCTGCCACTTCGTTGTCATGAGGCTCTACCCACATAATAGGTGGCAATCGAATTGTAGAATAGGTTACATGTACACAATTTATCTCCTGAAAGTAAAAAGGTAGTTGTCGTGAGGATAGCATCATTTATCGGTGATGAATATCGAACCAGTATGATGTCCTTTTATGTTTATCAATGTCATCGATAGCATTTTTTGCGAAAAATCGGGTTCGGTTGATAATTATGTCTTAGGATAATAACATACGTATTGAGTAATTTCCTTAGAAAAAAAATCAATTTATCACTTGAAATATTATCGAAGCCCAAAAACGCACGGATATAAGAGTAAACATATGACTAGATTAAGTTTATGATAAATTGTTTAATCGTTTGTCTCACGATGTAGTCACTTGGGATGCAGATCGCGACGTTTAGACTGCTTGCTGCTTGTCTTCATCAAGCGATGGGGTCGATGCAATCGCATTAGATAGCCTTGATACAAATGGTAACGAGTGTGCAGTCGACCCCATCGCCTGATGAAGACTAGGAGCAAGCAGTCGAAACGTCGCGATCTACATCTGAACTGACTACATCGTGAGACAAACGATTACACAATTTGTTATTACTTACCATCACGATGAACGATAACCTCTTTTACGATGTAGATCGAGTTTAATTCAAGAATTTTGCCATGTGAGAGATTATTCAGCGTTAATTGATTTCCGGTTAATTTTTTGCGATTAGTGACAGATGATTGAATAGGATCATATTATATATTTAAAAATGAGAGAGACCGGAGCGTGAGAGAGGGAGGGAGGGAGGGAGAAAGATATCAAGTTGATTTCATAAATAAAACGCGAAGTTTCGGAACATAGCAGATTCTTTAGTCTCATTTCCGACACAGTGGCACCTCCGACGGGACTCGCGAAGCATGGAGGAACTAACCAAAGAAGCAGAGGCTAAATTGCAAATGTTGCTGTAAACTAATGGAAAAATAGCAGATTTTTTAGTCTCATTTCCGACAGCCACAGGTTAAACAAAAGAGAAGTGTAAAGGAGTATGATCATACGGATTGTTTTGGTGGAATTCCGAATCCGAAGAAATTCTTTTTTCCCAGATGCGATCAACCTTTATCTTCTCTTTACTTTATTTCAATATTTGAATACATTGTAAAACACGCTGGTGATTGAAATTAGGAAGCTATCAGCCAAAAACCCTGCAATGCTGCCCTAAATTCCCCTAATTTACGTGTATGGAAAGTGCGCCGGCTAAAAGGAAGGAGTTCTACTCGGATCTGAAGAAAAGGCCAGTTTGATTTTCACACTAAGTGAAACGGCCATATGTCACGCTTTTTTTTAAGTCACGCAAAAACAGATTCGAGAAGCATTTGCAAGCAATTTTAAAAGAGAAATCAGTGCTCCAGAGGTATTCAAAATCAGTTTAATGCAATACCCTTGGTGACCTTGAGATGTAACGAACACTTTACCAAGTGAAAATATTTGTGTGAGTCAATTGGTTTTGAAATCGAATATCTTATTCATTATTTTAGTGCTGGACCTGGGAGATTGACGAAAAAGCAGCAAGCAAATTTCTTGGTTAAAAAGTCATCGACCTCTACTTAGTAACGATCCGGTATTTCTTCATGGCCACCGCTGCAGCACCTTCGTTTCATTCGTCAAAAGAGACAACCAATTACGCCCGGCTGTGCAAGCTTCTGGTGGATGTCGGATCAGATGTCCTGAGAGAAGCATCTGAAAAGAAGCGTCCAACCGGTAACCTAGACACAGTTTTGTCCAGTCCTCCAGTCCATACAGTGCTACAATCACTGAAAAAGAAAGTGTTAAATCCCCTACAATGGGGCAAATTGTATCCTGCTGTCAGATCCTCAGTTTCATCGAATAATTTCGATATAACTCTTCTTATGGTCTTGCTGAGGAACATTTGTGGTCTTGCTCCTCCAGCGACAGGCTGGGATACACTTCCTCCTGCCACAGACAACCTTCGAGGCAGATATCGTTCGTATCAAGTGCTAAAGAAACACAGTTTATGGTCATGTCAGCAACTCCTCAGTTGATGACCCAACATTCAATCAATACTGGCAGGACATCCAAGATTCATTGGTGAGACTAGGAGGAACTGGTTATCGAAGTGCTATTGATGATCTGAAGAAGGAATGCATGGACCCTGATTTCGAAGAACACTACAAAGAGCTTCTTAAACAGTGCATCATGGATGAGGTCAGCATCGAAGAAAAATTGGATGAAATTGGTAAAAGCCTGCATGAAATAACAGAGCAGTTTGGTAAAAGCATGGATGAATTAAAGGAAGCAATCTTTAACCCTATAAAGAAAGCAGAAGACAAAGGTATTGTGTATTGACGGTAAAATCTGTGCACGGCCTTTTGATCTTTCTTGAGAAAGGAAACTTGAAGAGGAAGATTGAAGGGCCTCTGATCAGAGGGTGATAAGCAATTTAACAATCAGTTCATTTTAGTATTATAGAATGCCTACCTTTAACAAGAGCTCAAACTCAGAGAAATATCTTCCACTAGAACTAACCCCTTTCTCTCTGACCCGAAATTGGAAAAAAGACCAGGTGTTGGCTTTTCCATGAATTTTTTTGGTGATAAGCGAGTTATTTATCTATTTTTTTATTCCTCATGCGAGGAGTAAAGAGAACTCACAGTTCAAATAGATTCCCTGCCAAGGTTATTTGCACCAAAAAAACTGCAGTAAGTCCTACAGTATTTGCCTGGTCGGGTTCGTCGAAAGAAAGAAATGGGAAAAAGCTAAAATTCTTGATGAAGTGGAGACGACAGGACGCATTCTCTCCACTAAGTGTACTAAGGCCTCTGGCGTAAACACACACACAAAAAGTTTTCTAAGTCAAAGTTAGTTCCTCTCTTACCACAAATTCCTGGTACCGCAACCGAAATGGGTCGGTTAGTGCTGGTAATCACATGATTTAGAGTAAAATTTAGGATGAAACAGCGCCAGCAAATTTTTCAAAAGCGAACCAATTGCGCGAGCCTGTCGGGCGAGAGCAATTTTTAGTATTTAAATAAAATTTACAAGTGCTGCTTAATCCCAAATTGCACGAAAAAAAAAACATGCGAATACTTTTTAATAATACAAAAGCATAATATGACTCTTTTTTCCTCTTTAGTTGTTTCTTTCTTTCCTTTTTTTTTTTTTTTTTCCGTGTCATGGCTCGCTGGTTCGGCCGCTTGCCTTTACCTTGTGCTGGAGTAGTCGGGCTTTTCCCCAAAAATTTGGGTCGAGATTTTATACTCACCGTCACGAACAATCGGATTTTTGCACTCTTAGTCTTTTAGGTATCGGTCGACAGCAATAATCAGTACAAGAAAGATATCCCACGCCTCATGTAAGGTAATCCAGAGCAGTATTAGATTCTGGATTCCACGCTGTGAGTGCTGGATTCTGGAATTCCGGAATCTTCCTCGTCTTTCTTACAAACTATTGCGTGAAATTCCACAAGAAGTTTGTTAAGGGCCTCCGATTCATATTTTTCAATGCACAAACCTTCTAGACTTTTGGCCAGTTGTTTGTGCTTTGTTTTGTATTTTATTTTTTGCATTCTTCATCAAACTCTGGATTAAAAAGATTGTTACCTTCCCCTAACCTCTCCGCTATTTTATTTTGTTACGCTTTTGTGACTCTCCTAGCAATCAAACTGTTTCATCTGTCTACAATCAATTCCAACTTTCTGCTCTAAATCTCAACTTTCTGCGCTGTTTGGGATTAATTAACGTGTTCTCATCTAACGAGCGTTCTGAAATGTTTGCAGGCATATTATAAAGAATGAAATAATTTAACCTTCAAACCAACCCCTTGCTACGCTTTTTCAATTGGTCTGTCGGAATTTGGTGTCAATTAATTGCGAACGGATTCGAGATTAACTTGCACCTTTGGAAAGCCTAATTAAAGCAAAACTCAGCGAGTGTGATAGTCAATGAAACAATCGCGTTTCAATGACTCTTCGTCGAGCATTGAAAAAGTTAGTACATGAATGGTTTATGAAAATAAATGGAGGTAACGGTTTTCTTTTCAGCTGTAGCAGAATACTCCGATGCGTTAAAAGAATCAATAAGAAGCCAAACCGAGTACCTCGCTAATGCCTCACCGGCGATGTCCAATGTGAGAACAGATCAATCGACGGGTATGACGAGTGTTCACAACAAGAGTACATTGCTAGTGATTCAGATGAAAAGTACCCAAATAACGCCAAAAAGAAAATGCCAGTAGCAGCACTGTGTGCCAAGCTTATCAAAGGAAAAATACTGAGAGGTTCAGTCGTCATGATCACGTCAAGACCCGATGAATCTGACAAAATAAAAGCCAAAGACATCTATTTTGATAGATAAGTTGAAATTACAGGATTTTCCGAGCCACAAGTAAAAGAATACATTGCAAAGTATTTTAAAAACAACGACCGAATGAAAAATATTGTAATTGACCACATTACAAAGAATGTCAATCTTATCAGCTTTGCCCACATTCCTGTGCTCTGTTTTCTTATGTGCTCCTACTTTGAATATACTCTACAGCAATCAAAGAAGAATAATCCTCTCCCGGTGAAAACAAGTGACCTTTATGATGAAGTGGTCAACATGTTCGTGCAAAAGCACGACAAAAAGAAAAGAGCCTCTCTCGAAGAGACTCTGGATGAATTATCAGAGCTGGCTGCTCAACTTCTTCTGGAGAGGAGGTTTCTTTTCTTTAAAGAGGATTTGAAAACTCTTGACTTACACGAGTTTGAAAGGCTGTGTGGAAGCGGTCTTCTTCATTGCGGTCCTCCTTTCAGAAAATCTTTTTCTACGACGACTAAACATTTTTTTTTTACACACTTGACTGTCCAAGAGTACTTAGCGGCTCGTTGGTTTGTAAAGACAAGAACAATCCCCCCAGACACGTGTTTACAGAAGTAGTTCTATTTATGTCGGGTATTTTGTCCAAGCAAAAAGACAACGAATTTGTGGAAAAGTTGATTATCAACAAATTTCTCAGCGACGACCTATCAGCAGATGAATGCACAAGGGGGCTTTTAATTTCTAAATGTCTCCTACAATACGAAGACATCGAGTTTACTAAGGGAATAGTAAGGAGATTTCACGACATATTCTGCATACGTAATGGACGTTTTGATCTTTCTCGCGTCGGGATGGCGTATGTGGACTGCCCTGTTGTGTCTTTTACATTAAATGTTTTTGGTGCGCTCAATGCAGAGGAGGAATCTGAATGGAATAGAATCACCACGCTTGAACTGAGTGGTGGGGAGGTTACCGATGCCGGTATTGCCAGTCTATGTCAAGAAATACAGACACCAACATGTAAAGTCACCGAACTTCATCTGGGTCATAATCAGATCACCGATGCCGGTGTTGTCAGTCTTTGTCAAGCATTACAGGCACCAACATGTAAAGTCACCGAACTTGATCTGGTTGGTAATCAGATCACCGATGCCGGTGTTGCTAGTCTATGTCAAGAATTACAGACACCAACATGTAAAGTCACCGCACTTAATCTGCGTGGTAATCAGATCACCGATGCCGGTGTTGTCAGTCTCTGTGAAGCATTACATATACCAACATGGAAAGTATGGGGAGCCATTTGTGCCAAAATTATCACTCGTTAGTGATGAAACTCAATCGTTAGAGCTATCAACAAATCATGTTTTAAATCAATTTAGTCTCCGCTCTAAAAAATGTTCAATCATTAGCCCTAAGCCTCAATCGCATGTGTTGTTCCACCAATCGCCGTTGTAAGACTCCAATTAAAAGCGCCAGTTGTAAATCGCTGGTGTTCCGAGACAGATCGATAGCGCTTAATATCAATTATAGGTTTTAATGTCAGTCGATAGTGTTAAACGAGTATGGCTTGTGTTATTTGTAAAATACAGAAATTGTAACGATGCCAATCGTCAGTGCTGCCACCAATCGTTTGTGATAAGTACAAGTCGCTGCCGCAAAACATGAATCTTTAGTGCTAGTATCGACTTATTATCGATTCTAACTTGAACCAGCTTGTTTAGCAAAGATGAACCAATCAAATCTTGCTTACTTTCTTGCAATCTGATAAGGGACATTAAAATCCAAAAACATATTTTAAATAGTTCTTTTTTCATACTTATAAATGCCAGGCTATGTCAAGCATTGCAGACACCAACATGTACAGTCACCGCACTTAATCTGCGTATAGTATCAGATCATCGATTCCGGTTTTGTCAGTCTATGTTAAACATTACGGACACCAATATGTCAAGTAACCACACTTTGACAGAGATGGGTGTTTACACAATCCTGATGTTAACCTGGATCGAGTAAACGACATCATCAGTTTCGTGATCAGAATATTTCATGATTTTTTCCAAATTTAACTTTCTACGGAACTAATGCAAACATTTCACAGGGGAATTCTCTATTATGCTTCTCAAGTTCAAAGAGGTGAAAACTTGATTACGGAGGCACTTCAGTGTTTGACATTGAAGATAGGTGAACCGATTGCAGAAAGGAAAAACATGATTTGCTTTGAAGGGAAAAGAAACTGACTCTAACGACTCTTAGTTATCTCAGCCGGATAGGACACCTTATAAGCAGCAGAACGAGTTCGTGTCTAAGGTAGGGAATCCTGCATCGTCAACGAGCTGTCGTCTTTAGGTTAGAATTTCATTGTCTCGGAAGTTCTTGGAGTTAAAATGTATCTTGAGGGATTGTTTTCTTTGTAAACCGTTGACAACACAACGCAAACCTGCAACAATGGCTCGAAAAGCAAGTAACATCGAACAACAAGAGACGCTTATACTTACGAGTGTTAACGACATCAGTGACGTTTTTATAAGACTCAGGAGCCTGTTAAAAAGCTGAACAAAAATGCACACAATTAACACACATTTTCTTTTTTTAAGATTTCTACAGCTTTTGATGCAGTGCCATGGAAGCTACAACATGAAAATGAATTAAAAAAAAAAAGGCGGCCATTTACTGATTCGTTACCTCTTCCATAACCAGTTTTGGGGAAGCCACTCCTATTGAGATTCCTTTGGATTTAAGACCATTGAGAACTTCTTGATAGTCAATATTTCGGCTGAAAGAGAATGGAAAGGACAATTAAAACTGCATGAATGGAACTATGTTTATGACTAGGTCAAGATGGACCAGCTGATGACTTTATTCTTAGTACTACTAACACACACCGTGACTTTGATTTTGATAATGCCCTTCCCTGAAGAAAAATGGATAGATAGATAATATATATATATAAATATCCATTTCAAAATACTTCCTGGGAAAATGGGAAAGAAAAAATCATAACAAACAAACATATTTGCTTACACGTTTCAAACCTTATCCAACCCAAGGTTTGAAACCAGGAAATGCTGTGGTCATTTTGCATTTTTTATGTCATCATGCTTTCAAATCAAGAAACAATATTGCGTATAATATATGAACTTACCGCTCCGTGACACGTGGTACCAAACGTCTGGTTCATTCCCTTTTCCGTTCCTGTCAAAACATAAATGAAAACCAAACAAAACATGGAACAATTTGGGTCCCCATGTCTGCTCAAGATAACCAATAGTTTCGTCCCTCGTGAAAAAGTGTTTTTCATAAGGCTATATGTATAGGGATCGAAAACACCAACAATAATAGCAAATACCTACAATAATAACAATACCCTTGAACGTTACTTCCCCGAGACTACTTTTTAACTTACCTACACCTACACTACCTACCTACACCTACACTTTACCTTACCTACACGTGCCCATGGTTCCTCCAATCAGTACAGGTTAACCAGTCAACTGATAAAATAATGGACAAGACGATGAGTACATGTATCTCAGCAAGAGCAAAGAAAGTTTTCATTAATTTAGAGTCGTGAAACAAAACGCTGCCTGTTGAGCCACCTGTGCTCTCAGTCGAGAAAAAGGAGCCAAGGAAGAAGCGAATAAATGAATCCGAAGACAAAAGAACGTAAAAGTAAAACAAGAAAGGTGCTTGCCCTCAAAAGGAAGTATGGTGCTCTGCGGGTTCCAATCATCGAGCGATTGAAGGGAAACGGAGGGAAGGGGAGAATGAACGTGACGAAGAATGTGATTAAAACTGGGAAAGAAATAGCCCAACACGAAAGGTGTTGGATTAGGAAAATAACCTTGGAGCGAACGACTGTAAGCACTCAAACAACGATTTCTAACTTAAAAAAGTAAAATAAAATAAACCTTAAACCTTGCGATCGAAAGGAGTAGTAAACAGTGAATAGCCGACCTGATAATCCACTGGGATAAGCGGATGATGAGGAGGAAATGCACGGGTTGATCCTTTCCTGTGTACTAAGAGAGTCTTCTGTACACCGTCCAATATCTAATCTACTAGCTAAGGTAAGTAATTAAGTAATTTCAAAAGTTAAAATAATTGTGTATATATATATATATATATTTTTTTTTATATATATATACATATTATATATATATATATATATATATATATATATATATATATATAAAATCCCAAGAACTGAAGATATTGTTGTAAGAACAATAAAGAATACATGTTCTTCGATCTTTCCCATGTTGTGTGACACGTCATAGATCACTTGCATGTCTAAGTCGTCCGGGGTACTCTTGAAAATTTTTCCGAAAGCTTGTCTTGTCAAAAATGTCATCGTTGAACGGTTGACCCAAGCGTAATTCGCTGCTGCAGCCATGCCTTTGAGGTAATCTTGACCTTCTTATGAGTTAACTCTGGCACAAGCAAGCTGTAAAGGAACCAAATATATGGTTGTCAACACTTGTGTTTAAAACGAGAAACAAATCGTCGGAACCATCCAAATAAGGGGAAGAATAAACTAATCAGAACTTACGATTTCAGACCCGTTAGAGTAGAGCATTACAATTGTGATTGTTTGTCGTAATCCTTAGGAGAAGCGAGCAGTTTAGACGGTTGATCATGAAAACTTTTGTCTCAGTAAGTTGCCTTGTTCTAAACCGACAAATAAGGGAAATTGGAGAAGACAAAATTTATCAGGCTAAAAACATGAATGATTTAACGTGAACTCTTATACCCTGGCTAAGTTGAGCTTGCGAATCCGATTTTCAACTTCATTGTTTTGAGAACAGTCTTAACTTCTCTGATTCCATCGCTAATGAAAACGTACTATTTCTCCACGTGCTTTTATAGGGCCGTTCGTTCAGCTGACCATTGATCGCAATGTGAAAATCGACTCAACAGATACCAATAACGGAGAAAAGAGACAAAGTCAATTTATATTACACCTATCACAGCGAAACTTCCCCAAAACCATCCAACTATAATTGCACTGGGAGCAATTGCTCATGTAATGACGTATAGAGATATCATTTCTGTAGATGTGGTAAATTAATCAAGGCTCGTTATCCCTACTCTACTAAATTAGATGCCTGGATAAAAATACTTGTTGGAGCAACTGCAAACAAAGCTTAAGCGAAATTCTACTTTAGCAAGTTCCACTTAATAGATGTCATTACAAGTTTCTTTGTCCATGTAGACGACCATGACAAGTGCAATTGTCGTGGAATACTTGACAAAATACAAACTTAATGCACACACTTAAATGCACTACACTGTTAGCAAACCTGTCTGTCGTTGACTTCAATCTTGTCCCTTTTCACGGCTTTCTCCATTTCTACCAGTGCATCTGTAAAATGAAGAAATCAAGAATGCATGACTCGGGTGACAGCGATCACCTGGAAAATAATCAAGTCTTGCCTTCTGTGGAGACATAAGTTAAGTCGATAATACATTCATTTATCTATCGTAGAGAGAGGAACGGTATATAAACCATTTACCAGTGGTCACTTGATGTCCAAGTCCTCTACTGCCACTGTGGATCATCACACAAACCTTTTAAACATAAATTATATAATTATTGACAAGATCATTAGCAACCAAACTAACCCTAAACTAAAGAGTTCTAAGTGAGACCCAGTTGAAGCTGTTCGAGTTGGTAGTCGTGGTAGTTGGTAACTAAACGAGTAACAATTGATAAACACAAGAACTGAGAGATAATTCTTATGAGGTTTGAAATGTAACGAGAGAGACTAAGAAAAGATCTTTCCTACAAGCTCGAGAGAAATATCAAGCAGCTTTCCTAAAAGATCTTCAATTGCTCACATGCCTCACTCCTTGCAAGTCAGAGATCCCATGAGTGACCAAGACTTAATTTCTACTTACAATATCAATACAATATCAATCAGAAAAGAATAAAGAAAAATATCAATTTGCGGATAATTAGTTGATCCAATACTTAATTCTCTGAACTAACATCATAACAATTGTATGGTTGACAGTATGGAGAATTACAAATTTGATCTGGGAGTTTAAGGGTTAAGACTTAAGTGCCCTTTTTTCTACCTGTCCAAGATGATCAACTCCCATCTTCTTTGCAACATAATTGTTGTAAATTTCATCCACAACCTGGATTTCCGCGTAGTGATTCCCCGCTCCAAGAGTGCCAAGCTAATCAGTGGAGAAGATAAGCCATAACAGTTATCCTTCGTCAGCTTTAGGGTTTCTAATGCTGACAAAGGGTTAACGTTCGAAACGTCAGCTTTAGGAACTCTTAACAGTGGCTAATTTACACATCAATTCAGTTCACAAATCATCTTATCCTGCTATACCCCCTAACGATACAGCACCGCAAATTCCCTAAAAACCTACCATTTTACTTAACTCAAAGCCTACTTAGAGCTTGAAGTAATCTGTACGTTTGAGAACAATTTTGGTCGAAAGTCGAAAGTGATCTGGACGCCACTGGCTACTAACACTGTACAGTCATGGATGGAAACTCGTGCCACTTTCTCGCAAGATTAGACCAGGGCGTGGAATTGCGCCTAATACAGGCGCCAATGCGACTAAATTTTTCACTTTGGCGACCAAATCCTGAAAGTTAGTCGCCAAATTGGCGACTAGAACGTTTCATCATAACCTTACCAAGTGAATTAAAAAGATTTGCAAAGATAAATCCGCGGCAAAATTCCTCGTTAAGTTTGTTTCCAAAACGTAGCACACGCATCTCGATCGATAACTAGACGCCATCTTGGATTTAGATGAGCCTGAACGTTGTATATCATCCATCCTAGTGTCCACTTTGTAGCACGTTAAAGATCTTTTCCCTAACTTAATTTTGGAGAGTCTATCTAGAACGCTGACAGCGTAAAGAAAGATTTTGTTTGTCTTTGAAAATGGCGACCAACTTTTTTTGAATTGGCTACCACTTTGAAGAATTTAGGAGCCAAGTGGCTATCAGAAAAAAAAAGTTAATTTCACGCCCTGCAGACGCAACTTATTCTAAAATCAGTCGCGACATGGTACTATATGTAGCCTCCCTCCCTCCCTCCCCCTCCCTAGCTCTGTAGAGTTTGCTCAATTTCGTAAAGAGATCCCACTGGTTCCTTGCCATATTTGACTTTGTTCTACTTGCTCGTTGTAATAGCGTTCCCTTTGATTACAGAGGACTTTCGATAAAAGAGCGCCTTCACAACAGGCTGCAAAGAATCAGTCATCAGTTGCGCTACCCTCGTCGCGCAGTCAACGCTCGTATCAAACGCTCCTGCTTATTTTATTCAGTAAGAGCTACAAATGAAACTTCTGTGCTTCTGTATTTACCTGCGGCAAGCCTCGTTTCTTTGCTCTTGCACTAACTTTTCCAGGGTCAGCCTGCAGCATTCGTCCGTACTCTTCACAATGCTCCTTATCCTCAGCCCAAGCATAACCTGTAATGAGAAGACAAAATTACATATAACTAAGAAACCTTCGGATGAACATCAGTGACACCTTAAATATGACCGTCACGATTTTCAACTTCCAATTTTGTTCACCTTAATACCAGGTAACTTAATTTTAAATTCTTTTAAAATACTTCTTTGAGATAGCACATGTACAATGTATATCTAAATTTCCCAGTGATTCTTTCTCTGTTGTCCACTTCTCACTTGCCTCTTTCCGATAAAAACTACCCGTTAAGCACCCTTATTTGGAATTTCCTAACTTACCATCACCCAAATCAACTCGAAAATGAATTAAAAACATCCTCACACCTTCTATTAACTGCATGGCTTTCATAAGACACCCCCTTAAAAATACAACCTAAAAGAAAATTTAGGAAAATGGCCAACCTTCTCTTAAGGACCAATCCATCCCCATTGAGAGAGCTTCCTCGAGATCGCTGTTGGAGAAAATGATAAGAAATATTAAAATGATTACAGAAAAAAGTAATGGACCCAATACAGTGTTAACATTTTAACTCCCATAAGTAACCAAGACAGAATTTCTCCTTACAATCTCAATTTACTATCAAGCAGACAAGTAATAAGGATAAAGAAAAATATCAAGTTGGGAATCACTGGTATCAGTTGATCCAATATCAAATTCTCCAAACTATCATCATAGGGATAGTATGACAGAAAGTAAGGAAAAATTACCAATGAAATCTTGAGAGTGAAAGGGTTAAGCTTGTAACTGAAGTCAGAATAAACAGCTTTGACTGACAAGTTGTACAAGAGATGAAAAACTCAGCTTACTTTGCACCCATGGGAATAACACCTTTAGAGCCAACACCAACAGGAATATGATCAAAAAGTGACTGAAATGAGAAGAAAAAAAAAAGAAACAAATATTATGGAAATTAGGAAATGTTAGCATAACTAACAAGAAACATGAAAACAAACAAACAAACAAAACAACAAACAAAAAACCAAAACAAACCAAAACAAACTAAAACAAAAAATAAAACAGTTCTCTTAAATGTTTTGCTGGTTTGCAAATGTTTCAGATAACTGAAGTCCTCTGTGCTTAGTACGTGAAAGATACACTGTGTAAGTACATGTACATGTAGAAATGCACCCAGCCTGAGGCAAGCTAAAGCAGGCAAAATTATGGCAGGTGAGTGCTCAGTATCCTCTAGGTGAAAATTATATCTTACATACTTGTAACAGAGGAGGAGTGGGGAGAGAAAGAAATTTGTACCAAGGGGGTAAATGACAGTCAAAAGGAAGAAGAGGAAATTTAACAATAATGTACTTTACCCTGTACCTGTGCTAATTGTTCTTTAACAGGTTTGACATCCTTCTCATCAAGGTTTGTCCTCAGTAGTCGCACTCCACAGTTGATATCAAAACCTACACCACCTAACACGGTAACCAGTCAACTCGCCGACGGACCAACTCGCCGACACCAACTCGCCGACGTATAAAATCGAGTAGAGACGTCGGCGAGTTGGTCGTCAATCCAATACAACTTATTAGAAGTTAAACATACAGAGAAGTAAACGATATTTAGTAAAAAAACACTGGTGAACATTGGTGAACATCAAATAGAAGCTTAAACATCGGTGAACATTGGTGAACATCACCAATGACTATAACAGCTTAAGACGCGAACGAGTTATTGTGCGACAACAACACCGTAAAGACTCATCATGTCAATCGCTCAGATTTTTTAACGAAAACGTAGCTTTCTAGACGAGATCTTTAGTAAAAAGCATTTCTTTTTATTTGCAACCAAGTTTATAAGGATCTTAAGGCGAATAAAGCGAAGTAAACATCACCAACGACTCTAACAGCTTCAGACGCGAACGAGTTATTGTGTGACAACAACACCGTAAAGACTCATCATGTCAATCGGTCTTATTTATTTAAGAATGTTGAGCCGCGTAGCACTGGGAACACAAATGGTGAAACAGAGAATTAACTCTGAAGTGTAAATTAAAGTGCTATTTAAACCCATGAATAACCCACAGGGCGTTAGCCCTAATAAAGGGAAACAGGGAACCACACGAGGCAAAGAAAAAATCTTTTGACCTCGGTGGGAATCGAACCCACGACCTC
The DNA here is from genome assembly GCF_964200805.1 of Pocillopora damicornis. Taxonomy (NCBI): domain Eukaryota; kingdom Metazoa; phylum Cnidaria; class Anthozoa; order Scleractinia; family Pocilloporidae; genus Pocillopora; species Pocillopora damicornis. The sequence continues at coordinate 14,580,858 of NC_142674.1, forward strand.
CGGATTAGATCTACCGTTACTCTGCCGACTGAGCTACGAGGTCGCACAGAGAAAGTCGGGGACGATTTAAGTCAAGACGCTTGGTAAAAAGTCAACGCACAAATATATTTTTTGGTCTTACTACTGGTGTTAAAGCAAAATTGGTGGCCATACAAATACGATTAGTATCCAACCAGAAGCTGACGAGAATCCAAAGAAGGGCCTATAGGCAATTACAGAGTAAGATGTTTGGATTATGGGAGAAATATGAAAATGGTGAAAGAACAGCGGCCCAATTATTGAAATCGATGTCGGTGTTGTTGTCACACATTAGGGAGTTTAAGATACGGTCACTACGGACTACGGACTACGGACTACGGTAATACACGGCGAGGACCTGGTTCGAGATTTACTGCGCATGCTCGATAGCACGTGGGTTTCGCAGTCCGTCGTGTGGTTGCAGGCTACGGGGAGTAGTCGAGGAGATTCGCGTAGTGAGGACTACGTAAGTATTTTTTTGCCGATTTTTGACCAGTTTTGAGCTTTGTTGTTGAGAAAATGTTAATTTTACTTTCAATTAACACAAAGCTTAACAAATCTAAGAGGAAAGTCATTTCTGAGAAAAATTATGAATTTTAAATTAAAATCTTAATTAAATCGAAATAGCGGCATGGGTATGCTAGTCGTTTTAGCAGTAAACAAAGTCCTTCTAAGCCACTGCAAACTGTTCCCTGTGGGCACTTGAAACTCGCCGGAATCCGCAATGCGTTCAATAACATCGGAATGTAATGTAAGTCGAAACACGTATCAAAGAAAGAGAATTCGTTGATATCAGTGTGTTATAACGTGATCTGGAATTTTGTCGGTTCTATACAAAGAATTCTATACAGGATCCCATAATCAACCCTTATGTTCTATAAGAAAATCCATGCCAGCCCCACTTAGTGCTTCCTTTGAGAAACCCTGCAGAGAAACAGCAGAAGAATTTGTGTCACGGTTTTCACAGCAGTGAAAATACATTCAAAGGTCAGTAGGACAATATTCATCATTTTGAGTACAACTTAAAAGATCCTGATTTCAGCTTGCAAAACTATCTTTTCAATAATGCAAATCGAAGCAAACACAAACAGGGTTGGATAATTATGAAAGCCACACAAGGAAATGCACATGATACAACTTGTTTTATCGATGGAAATGCTTCTGAGATGAAGGATATTGTTTACCGCACAAGATAGCACAGCGACCCTAAAGTGTTTGCTGAGATATCCCCAACACCAAGGAACAAGCTATCTGTAGGCAATTTAGCGAAATTTCCTGCCAGGAAAGAAGCGAAAAACAACTAGCTCTAGTATTGTATTATTAAATCAATGGCAGAAACAACTCAAGTAAATCGATCTCAAAATGTAACAAAACAGGTGAAACAGAAAATATTTAGCTTAGTCGTTTCTGGTGTGATTATCTGTGCTTTACTGCTGCCTGTAAGCGTACTTGGCCGTCTCCAGCACCCAGAAATCGAGGCAAATTGACTGAAAACCTGGATGCTCAGTGATACAACTTATCTGGGTTTCAGGCCATTTTGCCACAATTGCCCGATTTCCGTACAACAAACACTTTCATGAGTTTTCGGCATTGGTTGACAAGTTCCACACTCGCACCTTTCATAATTTTATATAAAACACTCTCAGAAGCTCAAGTTTAAAAAAATTCTGTTGCATTCCTTTAGATTGTACCCTCGCTGTATTGCATTTTCATGTTAAATACAAATAAATCACAAAGTAAATTAAATACCAGTCTGAGTTTCCGAGACTGTCGCATCGCTGTCGACATGTTCTGTACTGTCTTCGTGCGGATCGCTTCGGTGAACCCTACGCGGCTCATATTGTCAAGGACGTGGCCCAGACTCTCCTAAAGATTCTGGATTATCCCCAGCGCTGTCATGTACTAAGCTTAAGGCATTCGAGTCGCTACCTTCTGAAAAAACATCTTCCGAACTACCGCTACTTACACGAACTCCCACACCAGTTCTACTGGGGAATATGTGTTGCGCAATATTTTGGTTCCACCGCTTACGTCACGACTTCTCGCTATTGTTTTTACCGGAAATGGAATTTCAGTTGATAATGCCGATTTTCTCCTAAAATAAGTCGAATTGGACAAAACTAATTTCAAATTCGTTTTCTACGCCACTTTTTACATAGTATAAGAAAAACATGTATTTTTGGGTTTACATGCCCTTTAAGCAACGGAAGTTTTCGGGGCGACGGCGACTGGAGTGGCAGAGGGAAGAAACGAGAGAATTAACACTGCTGTGTTATGCTGAAAATTTACTTTCCGATGATGAATTTCTCGTTTTATGGGAAAACAATCAGTCAAGCAACCCAGATTTTCCTTGGGACAGTTATGGTCCGTTCGACCTCGAAAACATAGATGAAGCCGAATGCAAAGCAGAATTTCGCGTAGAGAAAAGAGATCTTCCTACACTAAGAGAAGTACTCGGGATTCCACCCACTTTCAAATGCCCACAGAGGACTATATGCGATGGAATGGAAGGACTGTGTATGCTACTAAAACGGTTAGCTTATCCTTGTCGTTGCAGCGATATGATCGCGCGTTTTGGAAGACCTGTTCCTGAACTGTGCATGATCACGAACCGAGTCATGGATTTTATCTATGATGCATATGGCCACCGAATCACTCAGTGGAATGACACTATACTGAATCCCAGATTGCTTGAACAATATGCCACTGTCATCACAGAAAAAGGAGCAGCTCTAGACAACTGTTTTGGCTTTATTGATGGTACCGTACGACCGATCTCCAAACCAGGAGATATGCAGAGAATCGTTTACAATGGGCACAAGAGAGTACATGCTCTCAAGTTTCAGTCGGTTGCCATACCTAATGGGCTCATTGCCAATATGTTTGGCCCTGTGGGTAAGTGCCATTGAACAATATTACTTTAATACTGTTTGCAAAAATAGGGGTAGCATTGATTTGAATAACCCGATGCAGTTTTTAAAGGACATGGCTAAAATTTAATGAAAAGTCATTTGCCTATATATGGCAGTATATAAAAAGTACTGCTTGATCTTAGAAGTTTGGAACAAATGTAAGAACAAAAGATCACTACTATCACTTCTGTTGCTGTATATTAAAATTAGGAAGCTATAGGTTGAACTATATAGTAAGTACCTTAAGTTTATTACTTTTTTTTTCTTTACTTTAGAGGGTAGGAGGCATGATGCAGGGATGTTGCATGATTCTGGGCTACTTCACAACCTGGAAGCCTATGCCTACTCAGCAACAGGGCTACCGATGTGTTTGTATGGCGACCCTGCTTACCCCCTAAGAGTCCATCTTCAGGGGCCATTCCGGAACCCCCACCTTACTCCCTTGATGGAAGCATACAACAGTTCAATGAGTTCAGTAAGGGTGTCTGTAGAGTGGTTATTTGGAGATATCATAGAATATTTCATGTTCATGGATTTTAAAAGAATCTCAAGATAGGAATGAGCAGTATTGGAAAGATGTACATTGTTTGTGCACTTCTGCAAAATGCTTTGAGTTGCTTGTATGGTAACAATACTGCAACATTTTTTGACCTTGAGCCTCCCACCCTGCAAGACTATTTTGCATAGCTGATGTGTTGAAGACAAGAGAACTTTATCTTCTTATGAAATTTTATAATTTGAAACAGTTATGGAATGCAATAACTTGGACATTACCTTTTGAAATCTGAGGAGCAGCCCCTCCCAATCAGCTGATTTAAAAAAAAATGCCTATAAACCTATCATGGTCAAGGGTTGTTGGGTGTAGCAGAGTTTGTGAGGCACAAAATTTCAGACACTTGTTATAAACATATATTCAACATGTGCAGTCCAACAATTTTAACCAATAAATTAACAACAAAATGTTTAAGCCTTATTTGTCTTTTTTCGTACCAGCTTCTGCATGAATGAGAAGCCACCAAAGTTTCCAAGAGGCATTTATCATAATAAGCAAATTCAAATGATTATAACATGAAAATATAAACATTTCTTTCATAAATGCCATTGTCCTATGAAAGTTAATGAACATAAATTCAAATCTCTCTCTGCAAAGTGCCATTCAAAAAGACACCATTGGCTAACAACAACAAATTAAGTTACAGTAATTAACAGTTAATTCCTCTCTTTAGGCAACATTTTTTCCATGAGGGTGAGCAATGCTTGATTCATCTGCTGTTGTTGCTGTAATATCAACAGTGTTTGGCTTTGTTGATCTTTCCTTAACTGTAGCTCTTCCTCTCTCAGAGAATGTTCTAACTTTGCTTTTTCTCTGAGAAATTCTACTGCATCACTACTACTTCTCCTTTTTTTTCTTTTTGGCTCCTTCCTCTCCATCCTCTCCACCTCTTTTTCTGGTGTTGTCGGCGAGTTGGTCCGTCGGCGAGTTGACCGTAAACCCCTAACACAGATGATCTTTTGTATGAGTACTTCTCATGATTATAAACAATAAGAACTTCTTCAAAATCACATTTAGATGGGAGACTTCTTTTAAAGTAATCATACAATGAAAAAATACATTTCAAGAACAACAAGTTGTCAAAAATTTTGTGATCAGTGCCACAAGGACTTGAACAATTTTTAAATAATATGCATGTTAATGGCCAATTGAAAGCCACGCAAAGAAATGGCTTGTGTTTGTCATCACCATCTTGCATAACAAGTAAATATAAAATGACCAATTCAGAACAAACTCAAAGAATAGCATATAAGGTATTTCATTGCTACTTTGGTCTTGCTACACTAGCTTGTAATTTTGATCAATCATTAATAAATCTGTTCATCAATTCATTTATGAAGTAGACTTTTTTTTAACTTTACCAGGAGAAACAACTGCTTCCGGAAGAGACATGTCAAAGGCTGCCATATTCCCTACAAAAAGAGAAAAAAAAGAAATAAAAGAAATAGAGTCCTGCTCAAAGGTGAGTTTCCAAATTACTTCTTTTGCGAGAGACAAGCACCTCTTCACTTTTGGCATCTTGCCTCATTAGAGTCACATAAATGCTATGACTTAGAATTCTGTTAATAATAGGAAAAATTACTCCATCTCAAGGAATTATAATTATAATTTTTAAATCAATTTTTAGCTACTTTGTCAGAGAATTGCAAAATCTCTACCAATCAAGGGTAATTACAGCAAATAAGAACAAAGATGAGACTATGAACTATGAACATGCAACCAACCTTAAGAATGAAAGAGCAAGAATGACTTAATTTTGATTGCTTTCAGTATTGCCTCTGAATGGTTGAAGCATACTGTTACTTTTCTAGAACAACCACTGAGCAATTAGCCTATATAAAGAAAATAAAATCCAATTTAAACCTGGGTTTTATTTTACAATCAATTGGACATTACATTTTATTTATTACAGATGTGTGAGTTGTAACTTACCAATAGCAAACCCATAGCCAGAATGAACATCTGGTAGTCCAACTGATCTCTGAGGGCCAAGTAAAAAATATGAGTAAACATGTCAGAATAGAAACGGAGATACATAGCCTTTTTTTATTACTGTTGTTTGGTGGTATTGCTTTGGCATGTTGTCAAAATTACAGATTTTTCCATTAAAAAAAAAAGATGATAAAAAAAGCTCTGCCTGGGGGTATATTGTCATTCATATAGTCCTATTGACAAGATGACAAGTTCTTTCAGAGATGACAAATCCATCTTAAGATGAATGATATTGTTTCTGAAAGTACTTTTTTCAGGACTTCTTTCGCCTGGAAAAAATATGTGCATTTTCCCTGAGAAGGATATTAGGATACTAGTATTCGACTCATATAATTTCAGAATTTTCTAAAAGTATTGAGAAGGAAATAAAATTTTACCACAGAGAAAGTTCAACAAACCAAAATTCTGAAATAATGGGATAACTGGATCTAACTGGATCTAACTGGATAACTGGATGCTCTATTTGGCACCACTTTAAGTGAAATCTTTATGTGAAAATACTATGGAAACACAAACTGTATAACAAGAAACTCTTCTGTCATCTCCTCTTTATACTTTCTCTGCTTCCCACGGGTACAGGGTCAGTTTGTTAAAAGCTGAGTTTAGACAACTAACAGTCAGTGTGAAATCTGATTTCATATCTGAAAGCTTTCAAATAAAATTCAGTATGTACAATTCCTTTAGTCTGCAATTTGATGATTGGATGCTCTAAAGAAATTATAGCAAATTATTCTAAAAAGGCTTTTAAACAAAGGATTGAACACACCCTGATTAAAATTAATTTTAACTCTGGGTTAGCAGTTATCATCCTTCCAACCACTGGGTCCAGGGTTGAACAAGTTTCAATTACACTAAGTTATAATTTCAACAAGAAAAAGTTATGATCATTCTTACACTAACAATTCCAGGCAAAGCTGCAACATTTGCAATCTGCTTTACACCAGGAAGGAAACCACCAATACCTGGAGAGCAATTTAATTTAACTGTATAAAAGGAATAAGACAAATGCAGCAAATACAACAGTATTATATTCCAAATGTTCAGAGTACTGTACCTTGAGTTCCAGCCCAGTTCTTCAGCTCATCAAACATTAGCTTTTCCAGCAACTCATTTATATAAAAGATACCTTCAACCTTTAAAGAAAAAGAAAAAGAAAAGAATAGTGTGAACTTCGGAGCCGAATAGCTGCAATGCACAGCTCAAGTCTTGTATCTGAAAGAGTGTGTAAAAATTTTTCCATGTTACTAATTGACTAGAACATTCTTGCAACAATTTACAGAAAAACGCCACAGTCTGCAACTTGGGGAAATGGAGATGGATAATGGATACAATTTGGTCAACCCTGTATTAAGTCGTCACCAACGGGAATAAGGCGTTCAATACAGTGCGATTGCTTAAATACGGTGCCACCTAAGACAGGTTTGACTGTAGTTCGTGAATTGACTGATTGAAACAAAAAAAAAAAAGGGAAAACAGTCCTGACATAAAAGACGTGGAGGGGGACAGGGGGCTAGGATTTAATCATAACGTGGGCTGAAAAGATATGTAAGGGGGGAGGGGGGGGGTGAACAAAATCTAGTTGAACCAATTTTCGTCGTGACAAAACTTATTTCAAATTACTTTGACGGATATGGCAGGTGTATGGGGATTTATTTTAGATGAACATGGCCTAATACAACCATCCTCACGTATTACATAGTAGGACGTGTATTTTGATGCGCACGCTACTCAGCTGGAGTTGGGCTTCCGACCCGATGTTTGGCGCGCGTTCACTTACCTTCATGTTTGGGACAAAGCCTTTCTTAATAAGAAACGAGTTTTTGTTTAAGCGCTCGATGAAAGAGCACTCCTCTTTGAATGTACGGTGTTCTTTCGCCATGTTAGTCCTTTTATTCACGTTTCACAACGGTTTCAGCTGATTCAGCGAAGAGAGAAAAGATCTGCCGCAGTAAATCAGCGCATGACTCCTGTTTGAATCACGCGCAGTACAATTTCTTATCCAGTCTTTCTCTGGCAAGTAATCCATAATGGCGGACGACGTGAGAGTGTTTTTATTAACTCTCTGGGGATAAACCAGAACTGTTGCTGTTATTCAAAAGAGCGTTTACATTCAGTTTCTCAGTTAAAGCTCTTTGCTCATTGCTCCATAATGGCAGAGAAGAATTCGAAAGGGAAGAAGCGGAAATGGGAACCAGTAGAATTGGACGATCCTTCGTTCATTGCAGTTTTGTCCTTTAGGACGCGAGAGAGCAAGATAGTGAGTCTGAGTCCAGTAAGCTTCTTTGAACACAAACTTTAATCACTTGAGAGGCAGGTTACCTTTAGAGCTAACGAAACAACAACAACGCGATAGCGACTCTCTTATTATAAATATGTTTTTTCCCGTGTAATCCGAGAACTGACACGTGAGTAGTCCGAAGTGATTACATAACAGTTGAGAGTTACATAAGAAAGAAAAAGCAAACGTTGATGTCCGGAAGGTTTTTTTTGCATATCATAACATCTTTCCCTTTTTCCTATTTTTCTTTTTTTTTTTTTTTTTAACTATAACTCAATGTCAAACTTTTTAGGTGGCTTGATCAATCGTCCATGTCGTGTCCGTATTTCAGTTGTAGTAGCTTCGTGAGGCGGTCTTGCACTCAGCTCTGTTTGAGGTGTTGGGGGTAGTTGAGATCTTGGAGGGGACATGGATGTTCCTACTTGAGAACTTGCTGGAGGGGGTTGGTCTTGTTCCTGCAGATTGTCTGGAACGGTCAGTTCATCTTCGTCCATTTTGAAGGGGGTTTCTTGAAGTGGTTCCATGGTAGAACGCAACTGCTTGCGATTACGCCTGTAGGATCTACCATTGACTTCAACCTTGTAACTGCGAGATGCCACTTTAGAAGAAACAACTGCTTTTGACCACTTTGTTTCTCCAGGCATCTTCATGCGCACTATGTCACCTGATTTGAGTTCTGAGAGTTGTTTAGCATGTTGGTCGAAATGTTTCGCTTGCTTGACACGATCCCTTTTGAGAAGATCACTAACTGTTTGGTCAGTCTTGAGTAAAGACTCTGAGAAGGGTAGAAGTGTCTTAGTTCGGCGACCAAAAAGTCGTTGGCACGGAGACATACCTGTCGCAGCAGTGGGGGTGTTGTGGTGATCCAATAAACCAAGATATGGATCGGATTGAGACAGAAGAGCTTTCTTCATTAAAGTCTTGCAGGTTTTGACTGCGCTTTCGGCCATCCCATTAGCTTGTGGATAGTGTGGTGAGGTGGTGATATGAGTGAACTTCCACGTTACTGCAAATCTTCGGAACTCTGAGGATGAGTACTGAGGACCGTTGTCAGAAACTACGTAATCGGGTACCCCATGTCGCGAAAAATGCATCTTCAGCTTGTGAACGACTGTCTGGGACGTAGTATCGGCAAGATGATCCAGCTCGATAAAGTTGCTGTAGTAATCAACTAATACGAGGTAGTTTCGGTTCTCGAAGGTAAACAAATCTGTTCCAACTCGTTGCCATGGCCTGTCAGGAACTGGGTGAGGCTGAAGAGGTTCACTGGCTTGTTCAGGTCTCACACTTTGGCATATAGAGCATTTATCAATACGATTCTTGAGTTGTGCAGACATTCCTGGCCAGAAGAAAACCTCTCTGGCCCTTCGAAGGCATGCTTGGAGTCCCTGATGGGACTTGTGTGTTTCCTCTATCATGTCACGGCGAAGGCTCTCTGGGACAACGATCTTCGTTCCTTTGAAAACTAGGCCATCTTGGAGCGTCATTTCATCTCGGTATTTGAAGAAAAGCTGTGCGCTTGTAGGTACCATGGAAGTTTTTGTAGGCCAGCCAGCGCGTATGACTTGTGACAACGCTAGTAAAGATTCATCCTTGGCCGTTTCCACTTGAAACTTGGCAAGTGTCGACTCTGATATCGATAAGTCTTCAACAAAGTTGACAGTTTCTAGATCTTTATAGCAGGATGAGGTGCTAGCATTTGGTACCTTTGACTGCTTAGGTAGAACGCGAGAAAGTGCGTCAGCGATGTACATCTCTTTGCCTGGCTTGTAAGTGAGATTCAGGTCAAATCTTTGAAGACGTAGCATCATACGCTGTAATCTCTTAGAAGCTGTATTGATTGGCTTCTTCTGTATAGCAATCAGTGGCTTGTGATCTGTTTCGACTGTGACGTGCTTGCCATAAATGTAATGCTCGAAGTGCTCACAAGAGAATACAACAGCTAAGAGCTCCTTCTCAATCTGTGCGTAATTTTGCTCTGTCGACGTCAGTGCCCTGTTGGCGTAGTGAACTGGCTGTCCTTCCTGAAGTAGAGTTGCGCCAATGCCATACTGTGAGGCATCGCACTGTATGGTGACATTCTTACTCACGTCAAAGTACTGTAGGACTGGGGCTTTAGTGATGAGCTCTTTTATCTCCTTAAAGGCTTTATCTTGGGGGTGTTGCCAATGCCATTCTATTTCCTTCTTTTCCAACTGTCTTAAGGGCTGTGATGCTGTAGACAGATGTTGGCAGAATTTCGCCAGATACTGCACCATTCCCAGAAACGTTCTGAGTTCAGCGAGATTGGTAGGCACCGGATAGTCCACTATAGCTTGTACCTTTAACGGGTCAGGTTTTAGACCTTCCGCTGTAAGGAGGTGTCCTATGAAAGGAACTTGTGACTGTCGAAGTTTCAACTTCTCGCTGTTGAGAGTGAGGTTTCTTTCTCTTGCGCGACTGAGGAAAGCCTTGAGATTCTGATCATGGTTGGCAATTGCAGCTTCATTAGAGTCTCCAAAACCGCAAACTAGGAAATCATCGGCGATGACTTCAACACCTGCGAGTCCTTCTACTAGCTCGTGCATTCGTTGTTGCCATACTTCTGGGGCTGAGTTTATTCCGAATGGCATTCTGAGCCATCGATAGCGACCAAAAGGTGTGTTCATGGTTGTCAAGTAACTACTCTTTCCATCAAGTTGTACCTGCCAGAATCCACATTTGGCATCTAACACGCTAAAGACTTTAGCACCACTAAGGCGAGTTGCTACTTCCTCAATAGTTGGAAGTGGATAATGCGAGCGTTTCACTGCGCGGTTGAGATCTCGAGGATCCAGACATACTCGTATTTTCCCGTTAGATTTCTTCACTATGACAAGGCTAGAGACCCATGATGTCGGTTCAACTACCTTGGCGAGGATACCACTCTTCACCATGTTATCCAGCTCTAACTTGAGGGTATCTCGAAGTGGGACTGGCACTTTACGAGGGGGATGTACCACCGGGCGGAAACCTTCGTCCACTTGAATGGAGTAGGTTCCTTCAAGGCAGCCAATTCCAGTGAAGATATCGGTAAATTCATATAGGATAGGATCACTTCTAACATTTGACGAGACGTCAATTCTTTCGTCGTGAATCGCATTTACGTCAGCATCCAAGATTTTGACCAGGTTCATCTTTTCACACGTCGTTCGACAGAGGAGGGGTGTCAAATCTTGCTTCACAATGTGATAAAGAACTCCATATTTTCTTCCTTTCCGTTCAGTTAGTAGGCGGATTTGACCAAGTGGCCAGACTACAGTCTTGTTGTGCATGATGAGCCTTGTAAACGACTGTTCAAGGTTTGTACACTGTTTGTCTCCTGTAGCCCGGATGTAGGCACTTTTGGGGAGAATATTACATGAAGCACCTGTATCAATCTGAAGTTGTACTTGGGCATTATTGTTAAGGCACGCCGTTACATAAGCTGATGTGGGGGAGGGTTTGTGGCTGTAGATTTCACAATCTTGTACGTGATTGACAGAGCGAGAGTGGCATTTTTTTGCAAAGTGTCCGTCTCTGCCACATTTGGTGCATTTCTTGCCAACTGCTGGACAAGCTGACTTTTTCATCTCGTGAACAGTACCACAAAACTTGCATTCTCGTGTGTATACATTGTCGGGGTTACCAGAACTTTTCCCTCTTGACTTCCACGGAGGAGTCCGCTTCTTACCTGAAGTGTGTTTATGCGGTGTTGTATCCTCAGTCTGGGTCTTAGGCGGTTTCGTTTTCTTGGCTTTTACCCTATTCACATTGGCTTCTTCAGTTGTCATGTCTAAAGCGCGTATATCAGTTAGCTCTTGTGTTCGCAGGATATCCAACGCGTTATCCAAAGTGAGATCTTTCTTCTCTAAAAGTTTCTTGCGTGACCGATCATTCTTGACTCCAAGGATGAGGCGGTCTCTTATCAAGCTGTCTCTTAGGGTTAGGAACCCACAGTGTTCAGAAAGGCGCATCAGTGCTGTGCAATATTGATCGACACTTTCTCCTGGTTCTTGCTCTCTCTTGTTGAAGAGATACCGTTCATACGTCTGATTTCGCTGCGGCAAACAACGAGATTCAAATTTAGCCAGGACGTCATCAATATTGTCAGCGCTTTCGTCTTCAGCGAAGGTAAAGGTGTCAAACAATTGGACTCCTTCTCTTCCAACGATGTTAAGAAAATGAGCAACACGGACTGGGCCGTCCTTTTGACTTATCCCAGCCGCCCGTTCATAGATTTGCCATGCTCTCTTAAAGTGTAACCAGTTATCGCCTCTACGTGACCTGTCTTCGAGATTAAGAGGATCTGGAGGTTTGGCTAGCGGTACTGTGGTGGTATAGATCGGTGCAGCAGCCGATGAACCAGAAGGTTGCTGACTAGCAGAGGTCGAGGTCATGACCAATATAAAATAAACTTCCACCAACAACAACAAAGCTCGTGAAACGTGATCCCACTCCTGACACCAAGTTTTGTCCTTTAGGACGCGAGAGAGCAAGATAGTGAGTCTGAGTCCAGTAAGCTTCTTTGAACACAAACTTTAATCACTTGAGAGGCAGGTTACCTTTAGAGCTAACGAAACAACAACAACGCGATAGCGACTCTCTAATTATAAATGTTTTTTCCCGTGTAATCCGAGAACTGACACGTGAGTAGTCCGAAGTGATTACATAACAGTTGAGAGTTACATAAGAAAGAAAAAGCAAACGTTGATGTCCGGAAGGTTTTTTTTGCATATCATAACAATTGCGGGCGAAATGGATGGATTTGTGTCCCTTGAAGTCATGGAAGATTATCATCCAGAAGAGCTAGCAGGAATTGGTACAAGTGGACCAGCTCAGAAGAAGAAAATAAAAGAGCGGCCGCCGCAGAAGGTGAATTACTTAAAGTGCTTTAAAACCTACCGCGTTGTTAAATTCAGAAAATAAGATTCAAGCACGTGGTGAAATTACTTTGTATTTGACTTAAGTTTGAGTTTGTACATGTAACTGAGGAATTGGGAAAAATATATTTGTTTGTCAATTTTTTTGTTTATTTATTTTTTTATCATTACTCACCTTTAATTATTAAATGTAATAAATGGGAGAATTTTCAGCAAATTTTATGGATGAAGTCTCCTGTGCATCATCCAATCTTAGAAAATACATGTATGTCATAAATGTATGTTTGTGCAGTCTATACTGACACAAAATTGAGGGTTGTCCATTACATTCAAATTGGGTTGAATCATTTATGTATCGACCCACCAGAAGTTATATTAAAGTTAACATGGCCACCAGGTGGACAATCAGACAGGGTTTGATGCTACTCTGGTTTAAGGATTTAATGAATTTAACCAAAGAAGCTATAATTCATAGACCCAACATTTCAACACTCCTGTCTAGTGCCTTCATCAGGGGTGATCCAAATGCTGCAACAAGAGGTCCTTTTATACCATCACTAATTAGCTGCCTTTTTTTCTGATGAGGTGTAAATAGGCGTCAGGTCGTAAACCTACCCACACAGAGAAATAATTCGCTTTCGATTCTCACCACCCTATTTGCCATAAAAAGCCTGTAGCCAAAACTTTACTCAGGAGGGCTGACTGTCTACCATCTTCACTCAATTCGAAGGCTGAGGAGAGGAAATATGTTTCAAATGTCCAAAAGGCAAATGGCCATACAAAGACTCCTCTCTGTAACTACCAAAAACCAGTTACAACTAGTAGCACTCCTGATGAAAGGGAACCAGCAACTGGTTTTGCTGTTATTCCTTACATTCAGGGTGTTATGGAACCCATTAAGAGAATTTTGAATAGCCACAACATTAAAGTTGCTCAAAAACCTTCTCAGACTTCGGGGTATATTTTTGCTAAACCTAAGGATCCTGTCACAAAAGAACAACAAACTGATGCCATTTATTCTATTCCTTGCAATGACTGTGACAACGAATACACTGGAAGACCAAACATCAGCTTGGTACACATTTTAAAGAACATCAAAAAGCAGCTTTCTTTTGCAAAAAAGAAAATTCAGCTTTATTGGAGCACACATGCCTAAATAACCATACAATTGGGGGGATAATTCTAAAATTATCACCACTAATCGGCGTTACCACCAGTGCCTTTGTTTGGAAGCCTGGCATATTAACTTCACCCGTGCTCCTTTAATGATGATGGCGGCTTACTTCCTGACACCTATTTACACCTTGTCAGAAAAAAAGGTAGCTAATTAGGGATGGTATAACAGGACCTTTTGTTGCAGTGTTTAGATCACCCCTGATGAAGGCACTAGCAATTAAGTCATCTTGTGATACTGAAAAATCTGAATGAACCATCCCATGTAAAGTGGAAATTTCCTACTAAAAGTCGAATTTCATGACACTTAATAAATAATCCTCAACCTGTTCCAAGGCAAGGTTGAAAATGTCGTTCAATCAACTCAATTCAACTCAAATGGAATGACTTGACTCCTGAGTTAGATTGGGTGTGTTTGACATCAGAAACAAAACAAACTAAAGATAACTGCTAGTTGTACCTTAAATGAAAAAAACAAACAAACAAAAAAGCAAAAAGAAACAACAGCAACAACAACAGTAACACTCTCCACAAGAACTACATGAAAATACATCAAGTCATCAAAATCATTTTGAGAGCAATTTGTCCTTAATTTTTCAAAGACAGCAGACTGCACTGGCCCAAGGGCTCATGCATTTTTTCAGTCTTTACACATACACACATGTACAATTATTTGTATTTAAGGATACAGGCTTTTTTTTGGTTTTCTCTAAAATTTTGGCTCACAGAAAAAAAAAATATGCAAAAAAGCTACACAGTATTCTCCTTTGATTTTATATCTTCAGGATAATCAGGAACAAACAGATACCACACCACTCGCACAACTTGAAAAAAGCACAAAGAATGACCAACAGACAAAGGGAAAAAAAAAGGGGAGGAAAAAGAAAAACAAGGCCCAAAGTAAAGCCCAGTCAGAAGAGCAAAACAGAGTAGAAATGGTCACTGACAATAGACTGGTGGAAGATCCTCCAGGTAAGAATTACTTTCTGGAATTATGGATGGGAAATGCACCAAACAAAGTACAATTTTTTACTCCTATGATAATCATTGCACATGAAATGTTCAATAAACAAGAGAATCAGGCACATTTTGTGTAGATAATGTTGTGTTGGCAAAGATATAATTTTCTATAAATTATGTAAGTTTACCAATAAGTTGGTTATTATTATGATTGTTATTATCTATTAATATTAAAGTATTCATTGATTTAGATTATGTAACCTTCATTGACATATTTCATATTCAGCCAGGTACAAATAACTCATTGCATATATTGTGGTTCAATTTTATCCTTGGTTCAAATTTTAATTTCCTTTGTTTCAAACTCAGTACCATACATTGCAATACCCAAAAAACAAAAACAAAACAAAATAAAATTTGAACCAAGGATAAAATTGAACCACAACACATTCAACTGTAATAATATGATATTTCCCACCAACACTACGGTATGAGGTTGAGATGCAGTCATTTTTTATTGCTAAATTGTTCATTTTGAATGAACTAAACTGTAGAGCCCACGGCAGATGTGAGTGTTTGGGAAGTCCTTGGTGTTCCCAAAGAAGTTCAGAGAGGACTCAGTGAACAAAGTTTTATTACACCAACCCCTATACAGACTCTTTCCCTTCCACCTGCAATATTCCACCACAGGGACATCATTGGTGCAGCAGAAACAGTGAGATGAATCAGAGCAGTTGGATTGGTGGAAGTCTCTTTTACTATATCCATTGTTTGTTTACTTGGTTCCATAACTTTTTCAAATAATTGTTTTCATTTTTTTGAGAGGGAGAGAGAGAGTGGAAAAAATACTTTTTCAACATGTAAATGTATTTACTATGATGTACACCTTGCTCATTTACGTGTAAGAAGACTTTCCCACACATTATAGCAAACAGTTTCTGTTACTTTAGAGCTGGTCTTTGACCTGAATTAATGTCTAAAGTAGGTACTAGATGAGTTTTGAATAATTATAAATATGACTTTTGTGAAAGCACTCTTGAGGAGGGCCGTTGAGCTGAAAGTATGTGTATGGTGTACCTCTTGAAAGAACTCAGACTGACAGACTGACAGATTGAAAGTTAAATTTTAATCTCATAAGAAATAATTTGATAGTTCTTCCCTCCTTCATAGTTGGTTGGCAGAATATTCTTTATGCAAAAATGTGCATTACAATAACATTGCTGTAAGTTTCTTAGTTCTCATATCATACGTTGGATAATGCTCTGAAATTGTCTGTTGAAGTTATGATAAAATCACTTGAGAGAAGTTTTGATTTCATGAATGGCTGGTTTTTAAGGAGGATGTTATTTAAGTGTATTAATTTTAAAATATGTTTTTACAAGGGTTCAGGTAAAACACTAGCCTTTGGGATTCCAATTCTCACCCACATCCTTGGCCAGAAGACCAGTCAAGAAGTAGGAGAAACTACAGAAAATGCTACCAAAAATAATGCTACAGAAGCCACAGAAACTGGTAATGGAACATCCAAGCTCAAGAAACCACTCCTGGCGTTGATAATGACACCAACCAGAGAATTGGCTATACAAGTAAAAAATCATCTCAAACAGGCTGCAAAACATACATCTTTAGAGGTAAACTTTATGTACTTATATTGACAAATTGGAAGTTACCTCCACAGTTAGATTCTGTTTTCCATTGTTAGAAACTCAATTATCACTTTATTTTTATTGGCATAAGTCAATTTTGTCTCGATAGCCTTTATTTAATACTATTTTTTTCAGTAGAGCAGAAGGCAAACCTATCTCTTGTTTGGAAAGTGTTTTTTACATTTTCTTTTGGAAACATCAATTTGTAGCCTCAATAAGCTAAAGCAACTTAAATTGACAATGAGTCAGCGCTGACATTAACATAAACTGTACAGGGCATGTAGTTTTTTTTCCTGCTGGCCACTTGGCTCTTAAATTTTTCAAAGTGGTAGCCAGTTCGAAAAAAGTTGGTCGCCATTTTTAAAGACAAACAAAACCTATTTTTCTCCGCTGTCAGCGTTCTAGATAGACCCTCCAAAATTATGTTAGGAAAAAGATATTTTACGTGCCACAAAGTGAACACTGGGATGGATGATATACAACGTTCAAGCTCACCTGTTTTGGAAACAAACTTAACGAGGAAGTTTGCCGCGGATTTATCTTTACAAATCTTATTAACTCATTCGCCAATTTAGCGACTAATTTTCAGGATTTGGTCACCAAAGAGAAAAATTTAATCGTATTGGCGCCAGTATTAGGCGCAATTTCACGCCTTGCTGTATTGTTTTGTGGTATCATATTCTGGGCTGAAATATTTATGTTATCTTCACCCCTTCATCAGCAAAGTATATAAAAACCCTTTTGTTCAGAGAATTACAATCCTACCCCTTATGATGTACCATTTACCCCCTACCCTCCCCTCTCTTGCCGCCCCTTCTAGTCCTGTTTCAACGTGTATCTTTTATCAGAGAAATACCCAGCAAGCAAAGTCCCTCAAAACTATTTGAATCAATAAACAATTGAAACTGAAATTTATTTTTCCAAGATTGTTGCTGTGGTTGGAGGAATGGCACCTCAAAAACAACAGAGACTTTTAAGCAAGTGTCCTGAGATAATAGTAGCCACCCCGGGAAGACTGTGGGATTTGATTTCCGATGTAAGTACCTCATGTATCATAAGTTGTACTGATTCACTTTCTTTTAGAGATCTGAAACAGTCGACACACACTTGTACATGAAGGTATGTTTCTCTTGTGATCGGTTGACCTGTGTAGTTTTTAGCATAAAGTTGGATTTCCAATGTCGCGTAAGTTTTTCCGTTCCGTTTAAAAATAATAAGCACAACTGTAAGCATTTTCCACTGCTATGTAAACATCATTACCTGGCGTGTTTTTTTTTCTTTCTTTTTTTTTCAATAACCAACAGTCAAATTGGAGTGTAGCCTCTTTATATCAAATGGATGATTCTAGAGATATCTGCTCGCGGCGTTTAATTTCAGGGGGAAGAGCATGTCTGCCGTTTGGAACACTTGAGATATCTTGTAATTGACGAGGCAGACAGAATGGTAGAGCAAGGCCACTTTCAAGAATTATCTTCAATATTGGAGCTCATTCATAGAAAGAGGTACATACCACATCTACATTTATATTAGCAATGGACTTCAATTTCCATTGAAACTTTAATTTTTTCAGGCTTCTCTTTCTGAAATGGTTTTCTTGACAGCCAACCTGTAAGCTGAGGTAAATGACTCTTTTTATAAAATTTTAACTTTAGTGTTTCTTTTTCGCAGTGATAATGATGAAGATGAAGGAACTGCAAAGCGAAGACATCTACAGAAGTTTATATTCTCTGCAACTTTAACTCTTCCAAAGTCGTTTAAGAGGAAAGGAAAAGAAAAGAAGATCACAAGTGAAGAAGGCTTAGGTAAATCACGGCATATTTGACTCAGAATAATAGAAGCTAGAGATAGTATCAACGTTTTTTATCAGCCATTACTTAAGGAATGAAATAATTTAAAATATCCATCATTTAAAACCCGAAAATTTGCGGCTTTATCAAGTGTGTCCAAGCTTTTATTGTGTTGTTTTTGCTTTTGTCTTTGTTATCTAACATCACAAGAACCGTTACTTAAACATGATTGAGTTGATCGGCTTGTGTTCTCCCGTTAACAGCAATACTCTTTGCATTTTACATTTTTAGTGTCACTGATGGACAAAGTTAGGCTGCAGAAGAACAGTTGTAAAATTATCGATGTCACCAACAAGAGAGGAACCGTAGAAACCCTGACAGAAGCAAAGATCTCATGTGCAATTGAAGAGAAGGTTTGTAATAGTTGAGCTGACAAGGAAGCGAAACACTTCAAGATCCAGGATACACTTTTTATTACTTTTTATTATTGTTTTGAGCCAAATGCATCTACATGTACACCGCACTGTCTAGGAACATGATCCACGGAGCCACAGAGGTGAACCAAGTGAAATCGAAGGAGAACTACGAAACATACAGTTGTTGTAAATATCACCTCATTCAGATTTATTTTGAATTTTCTTTCTAGGACCTATATCTCTACTATTTCCTTTCCCGGTACCCAGGCCGTACTTTGGTTTTCTCCAACACCGTGGACTGTGTGAGGAGACTGGGCTCTTTGTTTAGGCTACTGGACTTTGACCCGTGGGTTCTTCACGCCAGCATGCAACAAAGGCAAAGATTAAAGAATTTAGACAGGTCGGGTGAAAACTGAGTGAAACGGAAAATACAAAAAACAATGAAACAAACAAAACAAACAAAAAGAAGAATTAAAAACCAAGAACAAAAAAAACCACGAAACAAAGAAAAAAAAAACAGCAAAACAGATCAAAGCAACAATTAGGAACCTAATTTTGTAGATAACGTGCTTTTTCCTGTTGCGTCTTTCACGTTCTTTATTCTGCAACTTGCTTTGCGCAAAACACGAGGCGACACGTGTGTTATGCGGCCTTGGATCAGAATCATCCTGATCTCATTACTATTTTTTTTTCATCAAAACAGTGAGTTTAGTTTACGACCTGACTTACCTATTAAACCAATCCTGATTGACAATGGAATTTCCTTTATATATAGACTATAACTGGATCGCCTTGACTGATTAAAACCCGCCCCTCTCCCCCCTCAGAGAATATTTAAAGCTAGATAGGACTTATTTTACACCAGCATAAAATTTTGGCTAATTTTTTTTCTTGCCTCTTAGATTTAAAGGAGAACTGAAGCCCAAAATTGAGTTAATTTCTTTCGATAGCCAAAGTGACGAAATTCTCGATTTCAAGCGTTATTTGTGCTAAATGTGTCTTACCTTGGAGAAATATTTCTTTAAAGTTTGTATTTTCGCGCTGTTTCGGCTTTCAAACCGTGGGCACCAATTTTAAATCAGCGGTCTTCCAAATGAGCCTGTGACGTATGTTATGGGGATCACTTTAGAACGTGTTATCGTTCAGCTAAGTTTTAATACAAATTTCGTCTTCGTCGACCCTTCGTTATGAGCGGAATAGAACCATTTCAGTTCGAACCAGTATATCAGCCTGGAGAAGAACCACCTCAGGAAGAGAGTGTAGGACAGGAGGTAGAAGCCCACGAAGAAGACAATACTTCGAGGATGGGAAACACCGAATGGTGTTTGTGCGGCACTTGTGCGCTTATGCCGGTGGCAAATGAATGTTACTGCTGCCAAGAACTAGAGGAGCTTAATCAAAAGTTCGACAATTCAGGTTTGTACTTATTATGTGATTATTCTCACGAGTATTTTGTTTGAAGCGACCGCTTCTTTGCTAAGAGTGACAAAAGGTGGACAATTGAAAACTCGATCTTAGTTGTAATTGCAATTACAAGGTCTGATGGATGAAAGTTATTGAAACAGTGAGGGAAATAAAATGTTAAGACTTTTTTCTTCTTGATAGGTGTTAGATGTATAACAGAACATCCGAAATTTGGTATTGTATGCCTGGACACGGATGTTTTGAGCACGGCATTGGTTGCAATCCACAATGCGCGGCTCAATCCAATTCCCGACCCTATCGTCAACAGGTAAACTGTCTTTTTCTTTCTTATTTTGTACGCGTAATTAAGTCAATCGCTTTTGTGACTTTATATCCTCTTGTTCTCTAGAACTTGGCGTTTGGCAGCCTACAGACAATTTACTTGGTGGGCACATGGGGTGTTAGGAAAAAACAGGCGGAGAATCGTGCCAGCATGCGTCGTCACGGCCATACGTAAAACATTTCCAGAAGAGAGTGGTAATTACGTGGGGTTTCGAGAAGCAGATCTGGAACTTTGAACTTTATCCGTAATGTCCTTCAATAATGATTAGTAACATATCCTTTGCGTGTATAACACCAGAGGCTCTTCTTTCCTTATGTTACGGTTTCTTTCTAAAATTTGCGTGAAATATACAATTACTTATCGAGGATATGAATTACTAACACATTTCTGCATAGTGATTCAGTCAAAAGCCATGCAGAGCCAAACGAATGTCATCCCTACTGCAGTTATTAAATTATCCACATTGCCAGGGATAGCTGCGTGGCCTGAATGAAATAAACCTCAAACCTAACTTTGATTGCTTTTTGCTACGATGATTGCTTTTATTTTCATTTGAATGTGTTATTGACAAAGTTGTTGTATTTAATTATTCGAAAATCTCGAGGTATGATTAGCAATGACATCTGCTTTAGGAGGCCGGGGTTTGCTGGCAATGTTTTCAGGAATGTGTGGTGCTGTGACTGTTGCACTCCTCTCTTGTGGTTTTAAGCATTTTCTCTCTACAATGGCATTAAGCATTGGCTTGAGATGATAATTGGTTGTCTTCTCAAATATGGGCTTCGCCACCCATTCTTTTGTATTTTTCGGAAACACTACCTTGTATTGTAGCTCCCCTTGGTTGGCACCCCTGGATACAGTGGCTTGTTGTCTACCAGTGTTGGCATTATGGTTTAGGGCTGCCAACTGAGTTCGAGCAACCATGCCATTATAAGAGAAGTGCTGCCGTTTGGGTGCATATTTGGTCTGCACACTATGGTACACCTCTAAATTGCCAGTATGACAACTTAGTGTTAGTTGCTGAATGTCCTTCAACAGATTTTTATCGAATACAACCTCCTTCAATGCATTATGAGCAGAGGAGCCAGGCCTAAGCCACCTTTTAGTTCTTGCGATAGCTGGAGGGATTGGTTGGTGGGCACATTCCTCATACAGGTCAGCTGAATCCCAGGAGTGGATATTGGCAGTGTGATAGACAATGGATATCCACTTCTCTCTCAACATCTCCTTGTCTCCCCCACATGTTTTGGCACACCACCAAAGGTGGTTTGAGATGGATCTGATCCAGAGAGAGAGATCAGCACATTCTCTCTTCTTTGCTTTTTCAGTTAACTTTTTAGTTATACTCTTGGAAAGGTGCCACACATCAAATTGATGATCAACTTCAGGGAAATTTCTTTTCATGTCAGCCCTAATGCCCACATGACGGTCAGTTGCAACAACCATAATTTTCCCCCCTTTTTCATAGATGTTTTCCATACAGCGTTTAAAACCCTCTCTTTCCATGGCATTGCTATTATTTACTTCACTGACCTGAACAACCTTGAAGTCAACAATCTTTTCAGTTTTCTGATCAATCATGGTATATGTCCCATATTTTGCATTATGGCCAGGACTGTCACAACGCCCATCCCCTGAAAGCCACAGATCTCGCCCCCCTACCTCAGAAAAAGTGGAATTTTGTTCTTTAAGCCAGAACTCATTGATTACAGGTAATAAGTACTTGTTTAGAATATTATAAAATGTTTTCTCACTGAAAATTTTCAAATTTAAGATATCTGCCAAAGATGCTACTTTTTTAAAGGTAGAGCCACTGAGCAAAATAGATGATGACAGCAACAAATTTCCAGCTGCCATCCCCTCAAGCATTGGCTGGCTTTGCCAGGAGTACTTATGATTATTCATACATTCTAGGGTGACAAATAGTTGGCTTCCTTGTGTGGATTGGTTCCTCTTAATCACAACTGCACCACACTCAAGACAGTACTTAAACAATTTAAATAGCTCTTGTTTAAACACAATGTATTTGGTATCATCTTGTGGCTTTTCACATTTTGTTTCCCCTTGGTGTTCGTTGTCTGATCCTGACAAGTTCGAATCATCTGAATCTTCCTGTTTTGTGGGAAGGTAGATGCCATCTTTTCTTGGAGAGACTTCTGGGGAAGCAGCTGCTTCAGTTGCTTCTCCCTTGTTATCTTCAATTTCAGGAAGGAATACCTCTTCAGTCTGGGTGCTGCTTTCTGAAACATCAACCTCGACTTGGGTGTCAGTAGATTTCATCATTAAATGGAGACCACGAAGATTGACTTGGATCCCAAAATCCACACCCTTGTTTGGCAAATTCACCTGCACTGCTTGTGACTCAACCAACGTGCTTTTAGGCCATAAATCATGTGGGAATGGATATGATGGACTGTCTGAGGTTGATGTACTTGCTCCACAATTCACTACATCAACAGGTGCAGGCTGTTCTAAAGCTGAAGCTGCATGTTCTTCGATTCCACAACTAGGTTGTGCAGTAATAGAGGCTATATACTATAACAGAAAAAATATTAACTCTGTTATGGTATGGGTTAGTGACCCTTTGAGAGAATGAAAAATGTGGGTATGAGGGATAAACTATGCTACTATATGGTTACACAATGATTCAATGGGATTTTCTTGGAAAATATAACACCTGACCCTGCCCTCCTTTGGTTGAAAGCCTGCACTGGTTTTAACTTAGAATTTCCAGTTGTATTAAGTTTTTATTCACATAGAAGTAAAGAAGGTTAAAAGAATTCACTATCTAAAGAATAATATCCACAGCTTGCAAATAGTCTATTTGTACTAATTTTGTTCACCTGCTAGTTAACAAGGGACAGGTATAATGTTCCTAGAATTAAAGAATAATCACTTTATTCTGAAACAATTTAATTTTGTTTACCTACTGGTCAAAAATTTTCAGGAGAGATGAAGTACAAAGATGACTCAGAAAAAAAAAACATGAAACTAGAAGGAATTCCATGGCAGGATATTGTTTTGCTTAAGGAGAAGAAATACTTTTCTGTGAAAATTTAATGTTTCTCAATGGAACCTATTCGGGTGATATCCCTTAAGATATAAATTGTTATTGCCCTCAAACTGCATTCACCTTTCAATTTTTTTTTTGTATCAATCATGCATAAATGATGAGCAGCTTCAAGAGTTTGCAACAACCCAAGCTTTGCAACAACCCAACCCAGTTACAAGAGAGTAATTCGCGATTCACTTACTTCTTTTCTGACTTTCTCTTCTGAACGTTTCTCCGATGAAAGTCGAGGTCTTTTTGATGGTCTCCGATGCGAAAAAACCGTGGGTATTGCACCTGGTTTTAGCGTAGATCTGGGTTTCAAACCAAGAATTTCTGCTTTCAAGTCTCGTTCGTAGCAGTCAGGTGTAAAATGTTCTGAGCACAGCCTGGAGTTTTTCGAAACGACCAGATCCGCTCGTGAGATCTTTGCCAGCCACTGTGATCGTAGAGCTTCATCCCTCGGAAAGCAATGGTAGGATATACCAGTTGTGTACCTCGAGTCGTTGTTACAATCGAACGCCGCGCAGTATACCATTTTTTAGCTCGAAAGTAATCGAAGTAAATATAGCAACGAGGGCTACTCAACCGCCAAGAACAGATAGAAGAATAAACTCAAACAACTCGGGCTTCCGTATTTGTACATCCTTTCTTGCGTAAGCCAAGAATTTAACCCATTATAGAGAACTTATCAACCAAAGTTCAACACGAATTTCAAAATTTTATTTCGTTTTGGACTGCTTGCGACATTGTTAACAGCGTGCGTTATCGTACATGCCATTGCAAAATCCAGACTACAAACGCGTTGCAAACTAATGTTAAAAAAGGTAAATAACAAAATATGAGAAACAGAATGGAAGATGAAATATCTTAAATTACCAGTATGTAAGAAAAATTAAAGTGGAGACCCTATTCCGAAAACATCGATGTCAATCCAAGTATAAAAGATGCGCCGCACATGATCTGGACACGTAACTACGTTTCAGAGACACAGGGTTACGAAAGCCAAAATATTTTTCTCTTACACAATCCCTGGACAGAAGACCAATTTTCTTATATGAGAGGCGCTTGAATCATTTTTTGCTTCACCTTGCACAATCTTTACGCCTGGAAAACCACAAATTCTTTCCCGCGAGCAAGCCGCAGTCCTGAATTCAACTTGCCTGTTTCTTGCTGTGTTTACCTTCATCCCCATAACCTACGTCACACGCTACAAAAAGAACAGCTGACATTCGTGTTCTGAGCCGACGTACCACAGTCAAATGTCGAGCCAATTATCACTAAAAACCCTTCGTTTTCTGGATGAAAACTGTCGTTCGAGGGAAAAAAAATGACGGAAATTTGTTCCATCATACATAAATGTACGATACACGGTGAAAAAAATTACATGAATTTGGACTTCAGTTCTCCTTTAAGCAAAGTGCGAGTGGGTTACTTCTGGCTACAGATGTGGCCGCGAGAGGTTTGGACATACCAGCTGTTGAGCATGTAATTCACTATCAAGTCCCGAAGGACCCTGATGTAAGTACGTGTAAGTATGTGTGTACGGTTGGTTAGCTTGTGTCGGTGGTTAGCCTGTGCCGTAGGCGGGAACGGAAGCGATTGCTTTTTGGCGGCAGTGCTTTCATTCTCTGCGAAACTCTACCTTGACAAAAGGCTTTGGGAGGCACGCTGCTTCAACCGACCATGCGTTGACCAAGGTGTGGGCTACAAGTCTCAACTGTAAGAGAAGCTCAACCAGAATGTGGATAGCAAAGTTCGAACGCAGTTGACGCCCGAATTCTTTCTCTAAATTTATTTTATTGTATCTCTTTACTTCTTTTTAAAACTTCATTTTCTACGTTTTTGTTTTGTTTCCAATTTGAGTTAATGTGTGAGGTTCACCTACCGAAATCAAAACATAATTCATTTCAGTTAATTATTTTTGATTTAGATAAAATTGACTCTGTTCTCCAAATGCAGTTTATATGGAAGGATCAGTTTGTTATCGTTTATCGTCCTCAGTTGTATCTCGTTTAATAATGAACTGTTGTGTAATGATGTAACCACAATGTAAGTATTAACTTTAGTGCAACCATCTCATGTGATCCTGCTTTCCTAAATTCTTTCTCTGTGTTCGTTAACAGCTTTACATTCACCGCAGTGGACGGACAGCTAGAGCAAGCAGGGAAGGTCTGAGTGTCGTTCTTGTTGGCCCAGAAGAAATGGGATCATACAAGAAAATTATGAAGACGCTTAATGGAGGTGATGTGTCTTTATTATCTCCAGCGTATCTCTTTAACAGTTAAACTCTAAAAGTTTATTTGGAAATACCCCTCAGTTTAAGGTGCCATTCGTCTAAATTTCCTTTTTAATCAGATAAATCTTTACGCTTGAACGTTAATGCATATTCTCCATGCATACTGTTCCCTATATATTTCTTAAGGTGTTAACATGGAGATTTCGTCTCACAATCAAGAGCTTCTTTAGTTGGTGATCATTTCCCCTATTCTCGTGGCTTTAAAGAGAACCTGCAGTTTTAAAACAAATACTGGTAAAAGGGCTCTAAATGTATCAACTCAAGATATCTGGTCCTTAAAACCATACCTGTGACCTTGTTAATTTTTTTTCCGCTTTCAAAACTGGCCTTCACGGCAAGTTCGAACTACCCGCGTTCGCCATCTTGTTAGGTACGCAAGGCATTTTGGGTTGATGACGTGTAATGGTTGCTCCGTTCATTCGTAGTTGGGTTATCCTACCTAATGCGTGTACGAATAGCTTTGTTAACAGGAGAATGATTGGATACCCATTTGATAACAAGGTTAGAGGTTAATTTTAAGTACCCAATATCTTGTGTTTGATACATTTATAACCTTTTTAAAAATATTTACTTGGGTGTGACAGTCATTGGGAGAAGTTGGAGGTTGGTCACTCTTATGGATCACAGGGTTAAGGAAATTTGTCATCGCACGAAGATGATACCCCTCTAGATGATAAATATTTCTTTTAGCCGCAACCAATATTTTAGGAGGAAAAGGTACATCGTAATCGTCTTTAGGAGGTCACTGGGCCCGACTACAATTTAACCCTCTACACCCTTAAAAATCAGTTTGCATTTTCTCCACACCATTTTCCATGAATTTTCTATGGAACAAACAAAGAGAATTTGTTTAACAATCAAGAGTTTCTTTAGGTGGTCGTTCCCTGTATTCTCGTGACCTTTATGTTTGTTTCAGGAGTGATGCTGTCAGAAGAAACTAGATGCCAGTCATTAATAGGCGTTTAAGGGTTAACTTACAGTCTCTCGTGTCATTCGTTTGTTTCTTTCATTTTTTGTTCATATTTGTTTTCTTGATTTTATTCTTTTTAAAATTTTGTGTTGCAGGAAACGAGCTAGACTCCTACTTTCTGGTGATGTAGAGCTAAATCCTGGATGGCGAGGCATATCTACGGAAGGTGAAGATTATTTACTCAACTTTGCGAGTGAAATCAACCGTGGCTCAAATAATTTCAGTATAGCACAATTGAATGTTCGAAGCTTGAGGAATAAGATGGATGAAATCAAGCTATTACTTAAAGTGTGTCGTTTCGACATTTTAGCAATTACCGAAACATTTCTAGACGCGAGAATATCGAACAAGCAACTACATGTGGATAACTATAAGATTGTTAGAAGGGACAGAAATACGGGACAGGATGGAGGTGGCTGCTTGATTTACATTGCGAGCCATATTTGTTATTCAAGGCTCAAATCCCTAGAGCCCCCTGATGTTGAATTAATCTGGATCAAAATTATGCATAATTCGTCTGCGTTGATATTAGGAAATTGTTATCGACCTCCTTCTGACTTCCAGTTCTACGAACGATTTTGTGATTGTCTGGAGAAAATGTGGCTTAGGCACAGGAATGTGGTGCTTGTCGGTGATTTTAACTCGGACTATTTTCGTAGCTACAAGGGTGTTACATCATACGCCGGTAGAAGATTACAAGATATACTCCAGCAATTCAGCTATAGCGTAATGAACGATAGGAGCCAGCCAACAAGAGTTACAAGTGAGACAAAAACACTGATTGACTTGGTTATTACCAGCAAGCCGGAGATTATCAAAGGAACTATTAAAACAACTGAGTTGGGAATCTCAGATCATAAGCTGGTTCTTGCTACAATATGGTCCAAAATAAAAAGGCCGCCTCCAAAGATAGTCAGGGCCCGCACCTTCAAAAGATTTGATCAAGCTACTTTTGTGAAGGATATCGAGAGTGCCCCGTGGTCAGTATGTTCAGTGTTTAACGATCCAGACGATTGCGATTGTTTCTGCAAGATGCCTAGGTGTTCAGATAGATAATGCTCTTAAATGGGATCATCATGTACCGGAATTAGCTAAGTCATATACGCAGAAGTTGAATTTACTTAAATCCTTGTATTTCCTTCCTATACAGGCAAGAATTGATTTCTATTTTAAGGTTATTCTGCCGTCTGTGACATATGGTATGTTAGTTTGGGGCTCTTGTGGTCGAGTATTTTTCTCAAGCTTAGAATCTATACATGTTAGAGCGGCGAAAATAATATTTAACTTGGATTGGTGTACTCCAAGCAAGGAGGTTCTTGCCACAGTAAAATGGAATACCTTAGAGATTATGTATGAGAAACGATTACTAATCTTAGCGCATCAGGCTTATTATAATCTTTTGCCACGTCCTATGAGCCGTCACTTTGAAAAGTATGTAAGTAGCTACGACTTCAGGAGGAAAATGACATTTAAGTTACCTAGACCTAAGACCGATATGGTCAAGAAATCATGCTCATACAAGTCAATTACTCGGTGGAACGCTCTGGAAAATCAAATGAGATCAATTCAAGACGTTGACGCTTTTAAAAAGTCACTCAAGTGTATTTTTAAGCCACGCATGTTATAATGATGTACTATGTAGAATTTTTATTGTTGAAAATATGTAGAAATCTTACATTAGTCTTCTTATAATTAGTTAGGAATTTAGTTTTATTGGATTTAGTTAGGAATTTAGTTTTATTGTCCGTACACGACCACATCAGCTTTTGCTGAATTTTTTATCGTGTTTAAATAAATGCTGTTGTTGTTGTTGTTGTTGTTTCCAGTTGATGTGTCTTTTATGTCCTCCATTAGGAAAAGAATTTCTCTCGCCAAGCAAATTGACAAAGAAGAACACAAGTAGGTGAAGATGAAAAAAAAAACAAAGAAAGAAAAAGAGAAATATGGCAATTATCTTTTGGGTAGCCCTTTGTGTTTTTGTTTGTTTGTCTTTTCGCTTAAGAAAAGGGCCCAATTTGACAGTCGAACTTGACAGCTCAGCATTTTTTGCACAAAGAATTTTTCACGCAGTAACGGATCTTCTCTCCTTCATTCTCAATTCTTTCCAACCCTCCCCCCCCCCCTCCCCTCCCTTTCCCTTTGTCTAAACTCCCTCTCTTATGAAAGCCATCGAACCATATTCACAGGTTTAGGCGCAAAAAGTCAAGTAATGACTGGATACTTGCCTCTGCCAAAGCCATGGACATTGAAGTTGACGAAGATTTGTATCTTTTTCGATGAGATAATTCATACATTTACATGCGCATTCTTCGCTCCTGTGTGCTATCACATGGTCTGGGACTATTTAGACTACCAGCCTCAACATCAGTCTTAGGTGGTTTGGGCTTGAATGCATTTATTGTCAGAAAACATTTCAACGGAACGGGCGGAACTGGTGTTCTGGAACTTTACTGTCTCGAAGGTTTGATGTCACATTTTATACACTGTCCTGATCAGTTTATTTTCCTTAAAAAAGTTTTTTACAGACTGGAAGATCTCGGAGATCAGGGAGAAAGGAAAGAGCGACAAGTAAAGCTGAAGCAATTGAAAGGTAATCAACCTTTAGTTAAGGCAGACAATGGTTGTACTGACAGTCCCACCAAAAATAATGGATCTTGCAGGCTGATAATATCTTAGTGCAATCAAAATAGGTTACATTTAGCTTGTATTAGTAGGGTGGGGTGAGGATTATTGTTCCCATGGTTCTTACGTTTGAGTTCTATGTGAAAGGAAAGCATGAAAAGATAGTGAACTCTTGATTTCCAGCCTTGTGTGGGTTAGCGTTAGCTTAGCCTGAGTCGAGTGCTCCTTTCATTTATTGGTAAGTTTTTTTATAGATCTATATCAGTGCCGTTTTATTTTACAGCAGAACTTACTGGTTTGCTGAAGACACCTCTGATTCCTGCTGGTTTTAGTGGAAAGTACCCGACTAAAACTGGATCCCTTATAATGCCAGGGATCAAAGGTATTAAGTGAATAGAGAAACAAGAGTATTTTGAGGGACAAAATGATGTGTTGCTAAACAGATCGTTTTGTGATCTTTAGTGAGAGTATTATTAGTGATTTAAAAGAGCTAGTGTCAACTGAGGCTCCTTTTATTTTGTTTTGTTTGTTTGTTTGTTTGTTTGTCTTTTATCTTCTCTTTTCCTGCTGCCATCCGTTGGTTTTCTGGTCCACATGTTTTTTTTAATGAGATAACTGCTTTTTCCCATTCCTATTCATGTGCCAATTGTTTAAATGTTCGTTTTATTTCGGTATTCACAACCGAAACGAATTTAGAATATAATGAAAAAGTGGCTGTTGAAGATGTAAGAAGAAAGAAAAGAAACAAGAAAAGCAAAACGTAACTTGCATTCTTCAAACGAGGTCGACAACTGATCGTGAAAGAAGAAGGGAGATTAAAAACACGAAATGGAGAAAGATTCTTACTTGTAACAACTGGACTGGAAGAGAAAGAGTTGATTGGAGCAAGGTTGACCAGTCAGTGGCAGAATAAACTAAAATCTTGTCTTAAAGTCTTTGACCCCGATGCTATATGGATACAATGTAACTTGAAGTAATGGCGTTCTTTTATCTTCGGGACACCACCCTTCAGACTCGCGGTAAAATACGACTGGATAAAGCAACTAGTCACAGTCTGACAACACATGTCCACTTTGCGCATTTTCTTGATTTATGACTTGATTTGATTTACAGATTTTTTTGTTCTTTACTCAGTGGCCAGAATTTAAAAGTTAGGGTTGTTTCAGTCACATATTGCCGTTGGTCATATGAAGGTTTTAAGAATGGGTCGGAAAGGAGCTGAAAACGCTGTTTTAAAGGGAAATTATTTTTCACATGCTTGACAAATGTTGTCCACAAGCCTTTCGCTTGTTCATATATATAAAAATAAAAATTTTTTTTAAAAAATGTAGATGTGTAGTAAGCAGGAGATTCAATGGCGTTACGAGAAGACGTGAAGAATTACCCTTTTCTAATAAAAAAGTCATTTACTGAGAACTCACTCCAAGACTCGTTCACACTAAACTTCCCTTGAATCTTTGCCGTTTAGTTTATGCGTGAATGTTCTTTTGCTATCAATGCAATGAGAATATGTTACTATGTAAGTGTACCACTCCACACCTGGGTGAAATTGGCGATTTGACGTAAATACGCGTAGGGCTTAATCGTATGTGAAATCTGATTACCCGATTCTACCTTGTCCCCCTCGGTCCTGATGACCGATCAATATCCCAAACTGTAAACCAAGCCTGGTGTGGTTAAGTGGCTTGATTTGTGATTTTAATTCCATTGGGACAAACTAATCCACAAAGCACCAGTTTTAACTTGTAGCTCGGTCTACACTGTACGCTTTTATGAGCCTTGACGCTGTGCAGAAGGAATCCTTCTTTACGAGCTATTTCTCTTCGAACGCAATTTGCATTGTCATGGTAAAGTGCATCTTTTCGTTCTGTTTTGTTTTGTTTCTTTTGGAGGCTCTACTTTCTCCATTCTGTCGAGTGCGGGCCAGGTCTCATTTCCCAAACAGTTACCGGGTAGCGCGAAGGTTTTTTAGGACATGTTTAACAAACGGCATCCGAAAAGAAGAGAAAAGTGCGAAAATGAGAGGCAACTAGATCTCTACACAATTCTTCATTTTAACACTTGCACATCAAGGCGGTAAAAATCTACACTTTCTATGATAATAATTATATTTTTGTATTATACCATCATGCGAGCCAAATGCTGCATGAAGACAAAACAGGTTAAGTCAACTCTTGATTTAGTGGATCACGTTCTGCAGAGTCGTAATCCATCGATATGAATTCAATTAATTTGGTCTGCTGGTAGCTAGACTTGTAATGAGCTTGCAAATGTCACAACTTGAATATAGTAAAACCTATGAAAAGTTAACAATAATCCTCACACAGAACTTGTAAACTGGTATTATAACATAGCTAGTAAATTTGTCTAATCAAATTCAATTGCGCGAGCGTGCTTCATATTCCTATTGTGCACGCTCATGACGTCAGCAAACAAATCCCTCGCAAAAAAAATTTTCCATCGGGTTGAAAATGTTAAAGAAATTGGTTCATACATCAGCTGTGCGTTCATCGAGATATGAAACACTTGGGAAGTTTGGAGAGCACTCAAGAAGCTAGAGTTGTTCTCGGCTACGCCTCGAGTAACTCTTACGCATCTTTCGTGCTCTCCAAACTTTCCGCGCGCTTCATATCTCGATGAACGCACGCTGATGTATGAACCAATTGTTTAATGTTCTCTTACTTGGACAATCGGGTCTCTTATAGGCAGTTTAGTTACACTTCTTAAGCTCTCATTATTCTTGCTAGCAAATGAGATTCTCGATAAAGGTTAAGTTATCATTCTCTTAAATGCGGCACGGAATTTCTTCTTAAGGTATATCAGGAGCCACGAGTTAACAACTATGTTTACATGTCCATATCAATAGCATAACAGCACAAAATAATATGGCAACGATTCACGCACACTGAAGTCAATGGCCAAAATCATATGATACGCATGCGCTGGAAGCCAGCAAAGTGCAAAGGCAACAACGACAGCGATCGACCGTAACTTGACGCTTGGTACCATGGGCCCGAGTTGTTGCGCGATTGTTGATGGCAATGGCAGTTTGTGCCTGTGCAGTGTGTGACAGACGTGTCCATAGAGACTGCACATGGTAACTAGGGGCAACAAGTAGATGGTGACTACGATGTAAAGAAAGATACCTCTCAAAGCTGCTTGAGTCTCGCCAAACTGAGTAAACTTTAATTCTATCCTGGAGTTCTTAACTTTGATTGTGATCAGCCATGGAGTCATCAGACACATTGAGGTGATCCAAATTGTGGGAACCAAGGTCTTTCTGTTCCCAAAGCGAGGGAACGTTTTCATGGGAAGACAATTCCGAAGAAGAAGTCTAAAGCCACGGCTGTTAGAGAGAAGAGGGACGCTGTGACCGCCACGAAGAAAACAAACATGATGAGCTTGGCAAGGAGTTCACCAATTGTTCCATCGATCCACAGATTGTCTGAAATGATGAGTTCCATCGACTGAGGCATGACAACAGCTGTTACGAGCAGGTCGGCCACAGCGAGGATGACTTACATGAAGCTTGTTAATCTTCTTGTTTCTGGCCTCTTGTACAGAATATAGATCACCAAAATGTTTCCAACTAAGGCCATTGAAATGATTGCAGTGTATAAGATGGCGAAGGTGAGTTTAATTCTTGATGGATACGAGAATGGAGGCTGCACCGTGGAGCCTGAAAGAGAATGAAGTGCCATGGTTAAAGCAAAAATAGAGGAAATAGGTCTGCAACGCGCGTGTACACAGAAAGGCGACATAGATAGTGACGATATGCAATAATAATTATTGGAAAAACATCCATTAAACCCAAGCTTTCTCCATCATTGAAGAGTGCATCACTTCTGTCATAAGGGGATATGCACTAAATTGATGGAAAATGTCAAAGCTGTTTGTGCTGTGCGTTTTTCACAAGTATTGCAGCAGCAACAATGGTAGCGTTAGCTATTTTTTGGACACTTTCAGGCGCCATTTGTGAAGGTGGCTTTCCTACCGTTATCAGCCTGCGAGGACGTCAACATTTTTTGATCTGTAGCTTCCTAGTCGCTACTGTTTGAAGAAGTCAGCATAAAATATCTGAATACTTGGTTGACGGGATAAGCTCAGCTCTAAAAAAGCTGAGTCTTTATTTCACGCAACGTTGTGTTCTTTGAATATTGGGTCTGCCAGGAAAAAAGTGAATTTGTCAAAATTACAAAAATCTATATGTTTAGCACAAAACGGCGCAGTTCAGCCAGCTTGCTTAACAGCCTCTTTCATTTTCTTTTTTGTTGTTGTTTGTTTTTGTCTTGTTTTGTTTTTGTTGTTTTTTATTGGTGAAAAATGTGCTGCACTTCTTTTCAGAACTAAAATTGTGTCAATCGGTTATTTCGACCATGAGGGGAAAAATCTGAGATTCAAGCTCAGTTAAAGAAATGAAAATGGAAAATAAAAACTTAGCTAAGAAACCTTACTCCTAGGGAAGGCATTTGCCACCCAAATTATCGAATGATGGAAGCGCAAATTTTGTGCCACCCTTTTTTTCGTCATTTAAGCCATTTTGAAGGATGGTTTCAGCTGATTTATCGCATAACGAGAGAAATAGATGATGAAAATCACCTGGGCAATAAAAATAATTAAAAATAATCAAATTGACAAATAAAACACAATGCTTTAGCTTCCATTGTGTTATTGAAAACCCAGTTTGACGTGGTGAAATTCGTTCCTAAAAGGGAAAACTAAGATTTGTAACTGCTTCCGTTGAAGCTAAGTGTTACCGCTTCCGAGAAAAGCTGCGAAATATTTTCTGGTTAGGTTGACGATCCATGATTAGTTCTTTTTAGACAGAAAATTATAGTTAGCGTTTCAGTTCAAGATAAGACCCCGTGTGATCAAGATCGTTTTTGAATAGAAGACAAGTTAGACTGTAATCCTCGATAAAGTAATCAAGACCCGCGAACGTTGATAAGCAATAACGGTATCCAGTCACCTCGCCACCAAGCAGACTCGCCACCAGCGAACTCGCCACCAAGGAACGATCTCGCCACCAAGCGAAGTCTTCTCGCCACCAACCACCAATAAAGAGATTAGTCGAGGACAGTAGGATGTTCGGCTGAAAAGTCTACTCAAACTTTATAAACGTATGTTGTCGAAAGCACGTTCGAAACCAATAAGTTTGTTCGCTTGTCTGTACTCAAACTTTATAAAGTATGTTGTCGATAGCACGCTCGAAACCGAAGTAAGTTTTTATTCCTCGCATCGAGTTTTGCAATTTATCCTCGCTTACGTGCAAAAGACAAACGCGATACGGTTTGATGTCAATGAGTTAGGAACGGAACACATCTAACACGTCGCTGAAGGTCATAATTTAAATACAGACAAGCGCACAAACATTCGGCCGATTTGAATTGTGCTCGTTCGAACATCCTACTCTCCTCGACTACTTTATTCTAGTTTATCTCTTTATTGGTGGTTGGTGGCGAGAAGACTTCGCTTGGTGGCGAGTAAGTTGGTGGCGAGATCGTTCCTTGGTGGCGAGTTCGCTGGTGGCGAGTTCGCTGGTGGCGAGTCTCCCTGGTGGCGAGGTAACCGGTAACCGCTTGAAGATACCGCTGACTAGCATGCGTTTTATCGCCAGTTGTGAGAACGTCGTCCCCAGGTTCCAGACCTCGCCAATTCTTCCCTTCCCTCCCCACACCTGGACTGTTCCCTTAATCCCCTTGAAGAAACTCTTCTACAGCCAGTGCTGAAGAGTTTTAACACTTTTTTTATCATAATGAGGGGCTAGAAAATAGACTAACAAGAACACCGCTTCTTTTTAGCTGGCATAGTATTATATCAGTGGAAAGATAAATCGGGGAGATATATGCCATGGTCAGTCAATCTGGATTGAAACACTTCAGCAGTACAATGGATCAGAACATTGATAACAGAGGCATTTACAGCTTATCCTTCTGTTGCATCTTGAAATTATCGATTCAGTTAAAAAAATGTTGTTTCCTCGAGTGCTGGTGTATTTTATAACTGCAAAACATCGACAAATCCTAACTGACTCCTTTGTTATCGTGATGACAAACTCGAAGGTTCCCCTAGACAAACACGCAGTTCTAAACAGACCCATAAAGCATGCGTCAAAGACGCGACCAGCTATAGCTTCGTCCGTAATTGTGAAAAGTTGAGAATGTGGATATCTCATTCAGTGATATACATGAAGATGCTATTACATAGATGCAGCCATCGCCTAAGTCTGATGACGTCATCCAAAAGCTTAATGAGGATACAGAATGGTTTCAATCTAAACTGACTAGATAATCAATAAATAGTCATAAGATAAGCCTCTAATATTTTTATTGCAGATGTTAAATAGAGTGTTTTACATTATCTTAAATACAACTTATTGTGTTTGGATAGCGTATAAATTAAACGCTCGTACGTGCTCTCATTTCGTCCAGTTTTTAAAAAAGCATTCCATTTACCAAAGTAAAATTGTTTCCGTCTACCACAGCATGAACCCTTTACAAGGCGTTTTTTTTTTCTCATACGAATCGAAAACACTTAAGAAAATATTAATTTGAATTAGCTTACACTCTATTAAGACTGTTCTCTCCGTTTATGACAAAAGCATTTGATACTAGCAGCAAAATGGTAAATGTCAATAACAATGCTCTCGCTTGTTTTCAAATAAAGGTAACTTGATAGTTAAACAAATCACTAGAAGTGATGCAATATGTAATTTAAAGAAGATACTTCGTTAAGTGATGAGTGCTAGTTAATAACTCATCACTAATTCATTACCAAACTAGAAAATTTTACCAAATTTCATATCGCCGTTAGGAGATCTCTTAATAGGTCTGCCTGAAACAAATTTACTAAATAGTTTCACAATACAACAATGAAAAGCTCGCCAAGTACAGCTATCGGCATAAACGAGCCGTTTTTCAAGTACGTTGTTTTTTTGTTTCTT
Source organism: Pocillopora damicornis (assembly GCF_964200805.1). Lineage (NCBI taxonomy): Eukaryota > Metazoa > Cnidaria > Anthozoa > Scleractinia > Pocilloporidae > Pocillopora > Pocillopora damicornis. The sequence continues at coordinate 14,617,100 of NC_142674.1, forward strand.
TCTTTGTTTCTCTTCTGATTTAATCGATTACGGAAGTTTAACTCATATCTATCCAAATTTTGTTATTCTGAAACCGATTAAATTATTTATTATTGGCATCCTTTAAGAATTAATTAATTGGGTTGGTGCTTTTATTATTATCATTTTGTTAATCAAGGACAAAGCTTTCACACATTCTTCTAATATTATTATTGAGTGAAATTTAACTAACACAAGCCTACACTTAGTTTAGCACCGAGAGGTGACGATTATTTACCCTAACGACGGTCACTGGCACTTCTTCCCAATCCCTTAGCTGAGGCCTTCTTTGCAACTTCCTCACTTGGTTCTACATCTTCATCTCCGAGATCTTCAACCTTCTTTGCAACTTCCTCACTTGGTTCTGCATCTTCATCTCCGAGATCTTCAACCCTGGAGTATTTTGCCTTGTCATAAGCGCCCATGTCAAGAAGTTCCAAATATGTCTGAAAAGAAAGTAACAAATGAGAGTTACACATTAGCCGCACAGCGTTAAATACAGTAAAGTCGTGCTGAAAAGTGCGATCACTTCCCCGGCGTACTGAGAATCTCTGTGGCTTAAAGTCGCGGATATACCAAGCGAGTTTCTTATTTCCTCTCTGAAAATAGTGAAGTTGCAAGTAGGTGAATAGAACTGAGCCGATTTATGCCCTGGGGACGATCACAACCGACGTAGATATAAGAAGCAGCCAACAAGTTGAATTACTCGTAAATGGCCTTACGGGCTGCAAAATGTCTCTCGCCAGGAGTATGAAAGGTCTCAGCTGAAGCTTTCATACAGCGAATGGAAATAAAACCAATGCTAGCAAATATTGCTTCCAACATATGGGGGCAAGGTAAGAAGTTTGAAAAGTTGAATAGTCTTTAAAATGCATAAAATATTGGGAATTTGTCAATTCTAGAGACAAACCTCTTCGCGAATGTATGTGTCCATTCTTTGTCGCAGGCTTTCAAAAGGAGGACGGAAGTCAGGATTTCGATTCCAGCACCTTTTCATTATATCATACCTGAAATTTAAAAACGATGATCTACTCTTAACTACTTACTAATGGACTATGCGAGGAATACCAATAAGGTCCTCCTACAGGAAACTGTTGTTGAAAATAGTATAGGCAATAGTTCAGATTTTTTTTGGGACGTCGAACATATCTGCACTACTTCACTCGCTCTGATGTTTTTTAAATACATTTTGATGTCATAATTGTCCACGCCGTATCTCAGCTGAATGCGGTATGCTCCTGGTTGACATTCACGTAACAGAAAGCTTCTGATTGTAACCCAATTGTTTTATTGCAAAGATTTCAGCAATGAGAACGCTAAATGTGTTGTCTTCGATCTAAGGTTATTTTTAGGAACACGATGTTATCATACTAGAAAAGTGCGACTCACAGTTTGTTGTCAACATGATCGGGCTTTGGCATCTGATATCCCTTTGTGACCTCTGCAATCACCATGGCTTCTGACCATCTGTCGTACGGAATTCCTCCTGTCAATGCATAAGGACGAGTGTATGTCACATTCCTGAATGTATCAACTCTACAATGACCGTGGCTGAGAAACATTGTTCCTTCTCGACCTCTTTGTATGAGGGAAGCCATCTGCATGTACATTTACATAGCTTGATGATGCTCAAATCAAATTTTGCTGAATGCAGTACTGCAGTTTAATATTTCCTTTTTTCGGTCCGAGTTGATGTTAGTCTCTGATAATTGAATAATGCTTAAGCCATAGACTTATCGTTTGCTTTGCATTTACCGAGATTAACAATCAAAATAGCTTGTTACATATTAATCTATATATATATATATATATATATATATTTAAGATTTGTTTTAACATACTACTTGGCCATATATATAAATATATATACATACACATATATGTATGTATATATATATATATATATACGCATCGGTTCTCTGTTACTCAGAGTTTCGCGCCTAGGCGCTCGTCAGTTCTGTCTGTCTAAGTTCTGTCTGACGAGCGCTTAGGCGCGAAACTCTGAGTAACAGAGAATCGATGCGTCCTCTTTGATTCTTTCACATATATATACTCAGCTCTGCTACCACAGCATTGAGCACTTTATGCCAAGGTAGACTCTACTCCGACATTTATATATATATATATATATATATATATATGTGTATGTATGTATGGCCAAGAAGTATGTGAAAACAAATCTTTATTAAAATAACAGTAATTAAAATAGCATCACTTCTATAGCGCATGCACATTGCTGTTCTAAGCGTTAAAGGTATTGATTGAAAATAACTTAGCTTACCTAGGGTAACTATCTCATACAGAACGATTCCATAGGACCACCTGACGGGAGCATATCAGAAATATTCTATAATTAATCGCTGAGAGAACTTCGGACGTGAAATGATAAAGAAAAATCCAAAGGTGATAGGTTCGTTAGGTTGGCGGGTTGATATACATAACTATACATACACGTCACTCAAGGTGGAAAGTCCAGCAAGCTCTCCTAGCAGAATCTCTGGTGCAGTCCATTTGATTGGCAAACGTCCCTGGAAAATCAACCGATAAATGATTTCCGTACAAAACTTATGTCCCTTTTTTTTCAAAGCCATCTTTAAAAAATATGAAGCTACATATCGTAAATATGTTAAAATGTGAAAAGAAAGCTACATTTGTCGTTCCCTTATCGGTCAATCCAAGGTTAGCCTTCGTAAAGCGGTCACGGAAAACAGAAAATGTACCTTCTTTCGCGAGACTTTCTACGAAAAAAATTAGTGAAATTGACAAATCCCGATGCCTGGAGTACCTATCCTGTTAAATAACTAACTCTGTTTTGTTTTGCTTTTTTCTTGTAAGTCAAAGTGAGCTATGAAACCCTGTTGATAGTCCATGTACATTAACTTTATATAGAGAATATGCTAACGCTTACAACTCGTTTCCAAAAATAACCGCACTGAAGCAACAAAAAAAGTGTTTTCTACCTTTTTGGCATTTCCATGGCCATACTTGAAGCTTTGATATGCCATACCAAAGTCCGTCACTTTGCAAACATAGTTGTTATCGAGGAGAATGTTTCGAGCCGCCAGGTCACGATGGATAATCTACCAGAAGATAAGAAGCCAGAATATAAAGGTTAAGAAACGATAGGTTTTTATAGTACAGCGGCGAATCCAACATTTGAGTATGTTTGAACGAAAAAAAGGCTCAAACTAAGGTAGCCCTATATAATGTTGTAATGCTGACAAAACCAAGATTTCTACTTTCTTTATCAAAAAGTTGGATTTTTTTACAACTGCGAAAATAACGATAATGATAATAATGATAAAGATTATAGTCATAACCATGCTAATAATCATAATAATTATGATAATAAAATGAAATTTAGAAGTAGTAAACCAACAGAGGACCCTTTGTGTTCCAAAAAAGAAAAAGACAAAATTATTTAATCTTTACCTTTGTTTCTTTTACAGATTTCTAAGGAGTTCCATTTTTACCTTTGTTTTGTTTTTTTTAGGTGTCGCAATAAGGTTTTATATATGTATATACATCGCTCTACTCCTATGTATTGAGCACTGTTTTACGAAAGTCAAATTTATATATATATGCGCTATCAGTGCATACGCGACCTTTGACAATTGCATGGGTCTGTTTTTTTACGCTTAATTTTACACCGTCCCAGATAATCATAGCTGGGATTTTTTGAGGCGCAGGAACCGAATTATTATGAACCTTATTTTCGTTTCTTTTGGCTCTTTTTTTTTTTGACATCTGCGCTGACCTACTAATGTCAACAAAGAGGTTTATCTAACCCAAAAGCACTCATAAATGTTGGCCAAAATCCGAGCTATTGAAAAATAAAAAGTTTAAATCTCTGAAAGATTTTTCTGAGTTAGAATTGACATGTGACAAGTATTCTACTTACACCTCGCGTTCCAAGGAACACCATGCCGGCGGCGATTTGTTTGGCAAACAACACGAGATCGTAGTTGTTCAAATCCTGAGCTCTTCCCTCACCAAGATAAAACCGATCCCTCACTCCTCGGCATTTTCTGAGGTAACCAAGTAGGTCACCACATGGCAAGTACTCCATGATGAGTATGGGGTGAACTTAAGTGACGTATCAAAGATAAAATTACTGATGGCTTTCTTCATAAAGCAGTTTAGCTTACACGAAGGACTCATTCTTTTAGGATCTACCTTCATCAGAATTTACTTTCAAAAATTTGCAACAGGTTAAAGGGAGAAAGCCGGTTAGCCTCGTTAACGAGATTTCAAGCTTTCCAACCGAAATCTTAATGAACTGTCGATGGATACATACTCTCGAAGAGAAACAGTCTGTTTGCCACAAAAAAAAAAGACGAACTTGGCTCCATTAACATCCTAGTTACGGATCTCATGTTAAGAGCTCTCAAGAGGGTTCATTCAGCATTTATAGTATCGTTAATAACATATACTCAGAAAAGATGCTGTACGCTTAGTACTTACTTTCTGTCGTAACGCAGCCCATGAACTTTACAATGTTTGGCGAAACGTTTTCACCGATAAGTTTCCCCAGCTCAATTTCTCTCATCAAACATTTCCTTCCTTCCTCTCCAGCAGTGGCTACAACAAAAGTATACTTTGATAGAGACACATTCTGATTAATACATTTGTTGCATGCAGGTTCAAGCCAGAAAGAATCCGGTAGAGTTACAAACCTTGCATCTTCTTATTACCGTTTGGATGATAATTTTCGCAGCTAGGAGATTGCCCAACTCACTGACCTCAGCCATGGCTGAGTTGACTATGAGTATAAAGGCCGAATTGGAACCAGTTGAGGTTAAATCCTACCAATTTTTCTTACCTTCTTTAGTTTTGCCGTCACTTCAGATGCTTCACATCTTCCATTCGGTAAATGTCTTTTGCCAGCGAAAAGCACCGTGTAATCAGTCTGTTAGACTGCCCACTCCCACTCGGGATAATCAGTCACTAGTAAGTGGGGAATAGGTCCAAAGGGAGAAAAAAATTCTACTGGATTCAGCAGCGGATCTCCCCCCCCCCTCCGGAGGAGTGGGGTGTTGCGGATATTAACCCATATTAACCCCCTTCTAACCTATGCTTGTGACCTTTTACACTACTTGTTGGAAACAAGAATTATTGCAGGACCACTTTTACGATCAAACTGGTTGATTATCTTCTCTGTTTGTTTGCTCCCCCCCGCCTTCTTCTATTTTTTCCCGCGCGTAACCTTGAGTGAAGAAGATGGGGGTGAGCGTGGGTCGATAAGTAATTTTGGACCACGCCTTCCCCCCCCCCCTCCCCAAATGAAACATTTTTATAACCACCCCAGAGATCAACATATGTATCAATAGAACAAATTGAAGGTGCTTACGCGTGAAACATTTAGCGGCCACCGTCCGATTTCCAGGTTGTCCATTTGGTGAACTCAGGAGAGCTCTCCACACGGCTCCAAACGCCCCTCGTCCAATGACGTCTTGTAGCAGGACACGGTTCACCGCAACCTCCCACTCATCTACCTCTGCATTCAATGGCTCCATCTGAATTGCCTGCTCTTGGTCAGGACTAAATGTAGAAAATCAACCTTGCTTACTTTCAGGTTCAAAACAAAGAAAAGTGATAAAAAGAAAAGAGAAATCAGAGAGTAAAAAAATTCGTTTGCCAGGATAACTTGATTGGCGAGATAATCTCTCTTGCCGATAGTGAGAGAACAATGTTTTCATTATACCAAAAACATAAATTATTACAAAACATATTAGTAATTGTTGTTATTTAAGTACACTATGTCAATCGGATGTTTGTTAAAACCAAAAAAGAAACGGTTGGTTTTAAAATCAGAAATTTTACTTATTTAATTAAATTTTTTTTTGCATTTCGATTTTTATTTCAAAGTATTAAATCTATGGATTAATCTAACTGAAAATATATGGAAGGTACTAAAGAGATAAAGAAATTAAACAAAGGAACTAATGAAGCTGATTCTAAAAACACATAATGAATGTTAATAATGTATCACAAACACGATGAGCACGATAAAAGTAATTACTGCGATATGATTTTTGTTATCGTCATCATGCAATGGGGGATATTTTTCCCGATGAATTTGATGAATGGAAGGTAAAGTAAATGACTTACAGAGCCATAGCTGCAATTCCAAATAATGAATTAAGGGAGATAAAGAAGGAAAAACTTTTCATTAATTTATTAAATCAAATATTCTAATAAAAATTCTGTGTAGTGGCAGGAAATTTGAATCTGCACAAATTAGGAGTGACGTGATATTTGCTGAATTTCAATTATTATCAATACATATACAAATGTGAAAAACTCTGCAATTAGCAATTTTTGGCCGCACGCGAGTAATTCTTCTAAAAATATCTCTTCTCTTAGACTCGTAGCTCAGTGTTCCCCATCCCCCCAATAGACATGTTTAATAAGTTTAAACATTTCCTTCTTTTACTTTCAGACAAAGCAATCTGAAATAACGCAGAAAAATGGACGTCACCTGTCCTTCGACGCTTGCGGAAATACCAGGAAATTAGCGAAATGACCACCGCTGCCGCCACTGATCCGCCAATGTAATACCATAAAGTGTTGAAACTTTGCACTTGCTTAGCTAATTGTGTAAGGTAGATAAATGACCATTAGACAAATCTCGACGGTAGTAAAAGTACTAATAAAATTCAAGTTGTTTGAAATAGCTTTGCCCATTATTTAACTCGTGATTGACACCTGCTCTTTGAAAGGAAATATCTGAAGTTCATAGAGCGATGTAAGGTTATTTCATGTAAATGGGTCAGGTGACCTATATTTGTTTCGTCTTTAACTGATAAACAGTTTTCATCTATTTGAAAATATATTTCTTAATCAGTAAAGTTGTATTTTCTTAAGACACAACGGTAACACCAACTTACCTATGACGTTTATTTTTACAAAGGAACGGGCAACCATACCGGGCTTGTTACGTGCCTCACAAGAATACACACCACTGTCCTCCTTCACAACTTCAGTTATAGCAAGTTCACTCATTTTTTCATCGAATCGTGTATGAATCTTTGCTCTTTCGGGTGGTGAGTTTCCATCTTTTTTCCAAGCTACATTTATTGTTTCTTCGTTGACGATGCAGGCCAATGTGAGATTGTCACCTGCTGTGAGTGCTGGATACTTGCCTGGAACAACTTGAGCAGAGGCTTTTCCTACTTAAAGAAAAAGGCAATAGATTAAAATCGTGGTCCACATTTGTCACCCTCAACGTCAGCAGCAGTTCAGTGTCAGCGTCACATCGTCGTCATCGCCATGGTTATCGTCGGCATCATCATCACGGTCAACGGCAGCGTCAGCGTCATCGCAATCGTCATGGCCATCGTCATCGTTATCGTCATTATCATTAAACTTACCGTAAACACGCAGTGCTTTGCCCATTACTTAACTCGTGATTGACACCTTCTCTTTGAAACGAAATACCTGAAGTTCATAAAGCGATGTAAGGTTATTTCATGTAACCATTTACATGAAATAACCTTGCATCGCTCTATGAACTTCAGGTATTTCGTTTCAAAGAGAAGGTGTCAATCACGAGTTAAGTAATGGGCAAAGCACTGCGTGTTTACGGTAAGTTTAATGATAATGACGATAACGATGACGATGGCCATGACGATTGCGATGACGCTGACGCTGCCGTTGACCGTGATGATGATCATTAAACTTACCGTAAACACGCAGTGTTGCAGAGGAACTAGTTGTATTTGCTGTATTTTCCGCTATACACTTGTAAGACCCTTCCATCCCTTTTGTGACGCTTAAAAATTCCAGGAATGATACTCCATCGCGATTTATACCAAATGGCAGCTCAGCATCATTAAAAACCCAGACTAATGTTGGTGTTGGCACACCTGAGGCTCGACAACTGAAGTTCACAGAGTTTCCTTCCGTAACAGACTGGTTGATCGGAGGTTCTATAATCTGGGCAGATACTTGAATTAAAAAAAACCCAAAATTAATAAGGTTTGCATAGTCCATTTCAACCCCATTTAGCTAACCTTTGATAAAACGACGAAACAACAACAACAAAACATCAAAACAAAAAAAGTGATGTTCAAGCCTATTTTTGACTAAGGTCAATTTTTTCGAAAGGTTTTCTTCTCGTTCAGCATAAAAATATATTGTTTAGCCTTACGTTGTCCCATGAGTCCCAGTAACATTCATCCGTTTCTTTTTGGTTGTTGAGTGTGATGTTAAAACATATATCTTCAATGAATATCAGTTTCATCTTTTAACAATATACATATACATATTTATAATAAAGTTCGAATATAACGCGCGCTGTCATTGGTTGAAAGAGCGTGCTCTATGAGAGTATAGAGCATAGAGCGTAGCTACAGCTGTCACACCATCTGCCAATTGTACTGTGTTCGAGCTTTTCCGGGACTTCTTTTTAGCTTTTTTCCGATAATTGAAAGTGAAATTTCGGAACTGAAGCGAGCCGGCAAGTAGCAACAGAAGAATCAAACAAAGGTTTGTAAACATACTAGGCGCCGTAATTTACGTTATTAAAACGTGAGAAGATACGAAAATCCTCAAAAGGAAAAACAAAATAACATTCCGAGTTTTAAAGATTTTCACGCTCAGTTAAATTTGCAAGCTTATGTACGGTAATAAAAATAAAACAGCTAACATTCGAAAAGTATATAAAGTTCAGTGTTCAAAAACAAAACAGAACAAAACAGAAATGATGAAAAATATAACCAAACTGGCATAATTGTTAAAATTCATACTAATCATGACGGTGTCTGAGCGAATATGATCATACTAAGTTCATCGCGGCTCGCTCATAATGGCGATCTCCGGTCATCACAGTAAAGCAAGCCTCAGAAACTACATCAGCCACCCTCCGAGTGAAAAAATAAGAGCTTGCTCTGATATCCTTTCCGATACGTTGAGTGGAAAGTCACATCAGTCACCGCAGCCGAGTTTTGCGGCGCTGCCATCACGAGCGATCTTCATGTTCCGGTGAATTCGGCTGTCGTTCATTCAAAAAATACTCGCCTTGAACAGTTTGTTTTCGACCTTGTCATGTGAAAAAACTCGCGTGTTTTTATGAGCCATAATTCGGCTGAAGTTCACTGAACATTTCACTTCAAGATTCTGTATTAGAGACTTAAAAACTTCAGGCAAAAGTGTTAAATTCGACTTGCCGAACTATTTTAGTTTGTAAACTATCGTAGAATGTGAACTTTGATGATTTTTGAACTTTGATGGTTTGACACTTTTGACAGCTGTAGTCTTGTACAGCCAATCAGATTATTTGAACCATTCTAACAAGGATTCTTATTGGCTTATTGTAGCGTGCTTTATGAGAGTATAGAGCATGCTGACGACATTGTTGTTCGCTTTGGAAATAAAGTTTGTTTTGAAAATTGAAAGTAATGCTTGGGTAATTTAACCGATTCTTTATTATAAAACAAATAGAGAGCACTCAAGAAGTGGGAAGAAACACTCGACTACGTCTCGTGTTTCTCCTCACACTTCTTTCGTGCTCTAGCTGCTTCCTGCGTGCTTTATAACCGAACAGAGCACAGTCAAGGCTTCTCTATTTGTTAAATAACATATGCATTCTGTAATGTAAAAAGATAGGAAATCCGTCATTTGACGTATCCAGATTGTGCGTTTTAACATTAGTTTAGGGATAAAAACATTGGAGTGGATCACAGGATTTTCAATTGGTCACGGATTTAGCTTCATTTACAATCTGGGTGTGTGTAAGTCAGAATCAACTCTACGTGATCAGGTACCCTTTTCTAGGAAAAAAAGAGTACTAATGTTGATAATTTAAAACAAGTGATATGAATGTTCCTTTAAAATCTCTCTCCAACTTCAATCCTTAATATTTAGGTAATGATACATTCAAAGCCAAGTTGATGAACTACCTTTAACACCTATGAAAATGTATCATAAGATCATGACTCCTTAGTTCCTTGGTCGTCGATATTTTTAAAGGAAATGGATGAAAAGAGAGAAAAAAATAGGTCTATTTAAATTTTGCTTAAGCTTAAAAAACATACGCTTTGGTAAGTTACAAGTTTGATAAATGACATAAACTACAACATAGAGTTTACCTGTGACATCAATCCAGAAGGAAGAGTTTGCTTTTCCATAATCATTCTTAGCAGTACATTCATAAAAGCCTTTATCTTTAAACTTCGCTTGTCTAATAACTAGGGTGTTGGTTTTATTAAGTAGCACTCCATCCTTGGTCCAGTTGACATATACTTGTGGGTCACCTCTCAAATAACACTCTTTTGTAAATGTGGAATTAAATGCAATGATGAAATTTCTTAACTCATCACTAACACGGGGTGGAACTGCAAAGTAAGCATATAAATACAAATTACAAAATTATAAGCCTCCCCCCCTCCCTCCACCCGCAAAAATAAGAAATAATAAATATAAAAAAACTAATAAATAACAATTTAAAAAAGAAGAAATCGATGCACCATTTTGTGATCATTTCAAACAAATGCTTCCAAAAACCATGTTAGTCAGGCTATATTACTAGCTTAGCCATGAAACCATCATATTTTTAGAGCAGGAACAAAAGAACAAGTGTAAAGGCTTTCCAGTTCTTCGCAATAAATAACTAATCAAGTTGTGTAAAGAATTACTATACACTTGACGAACACACCTTTTACAGAAATGTCAATGTCTTTGGTGTCAAAGCCTGCTGCATTCTCTGCCTTACAAGTGTACCGCCCTTCGTCCTCCTTTGTTATCTCAGAAAAGAAGAGAGACAAACTCTGTCTGTGCAATGTATTATTCTTGAGCCAGGTGATCTGTGGTTCAGGCCGACCCTCCACAACTTTACACGTCAAGTTCACACTGTTTCCTTCTATGATGAGATTGCTTGCTCCAGAAATATCCACTTTTGGTCGAACTAGGAGGTAAATAAAATAACATGTCCTCGGAAAATCGGAGGTATTCTAATATCATTTACACAGAACACATTAAACGCCATAACTTAACATAATGAACATTTAATAATGACACTAGCGCTTTATATGAAATATAATCATTTGTCAGATCGCGGACATAACTTCGTATTGAGGTCTACATACTCCTATTATCTCGGACCAGTTTACGAAAGACAGAAGGCGCAGCCATGGAGAATATGGTCTACCCTGTTATCGCTATAGAGTTTTAGGAGCAATCGATAACCTTATCACCCTATAATCTTGGTTCGCGAAAACGCTGATAGTTTGCTACAGCATTTGAATAACCGAAAGCATTCCATTCACTTCACTGATGTTATAAATAGTAACAAGTCACTCGCCATCCATGGGACTGCATCTTTAAAACAAGAGCCCGAGGTTAAAAGATTCCCTGTGAGTAATGCGAAGTTTACATCAGCGGGACATGCAGTCCTATGCAAGTAGTGGTTAAACGAGTAATATGACAGATCGAGAGACGACATGCTTAGGCAAAGGCCTCTGCAGTTTCAGAAGACACCTGGAAACCACCTGCTCTAGACTGAAGTAGAGTACATTGATTGTGATCCCATTATTACACACGCAGGGTAAAAGAGGCCATCCACGTAAGACTTTGCATGTTACAACATAAATTGGACATTGGGGTAGACATCCCGGAAACATGGATGCGGACCACAAGAAACACAGAACATAATAACTTTGCGACAGTGGACTCCGAAAGAAAATTTAATCAAAGTGTGGCAATCGAGGCCTGTGTGGGATTCTAGCCAATCACAGTCAAACAGAGTGTTCATAAGGTCATGCATATCTACCGACCTTATAACACGAAGAAGACACAATATGCAGTCAAAAGTCACAATCCACATCCAAAGTAACTTAATTGCGAGATAAACGATTATAATGCAATCAGAAATTGAATTCGTCACCATGACCAACCGAAGTCGTTTTAAGCACATTACCAGTTTGAAAAGAAACTATAAGCTTCATCAAAGGGCACTTACTCTGAGTTATGGCGAGGATACTACATTGTTGATAAATAACTTAAGTATAATTTCTTTTAACAGGACACCCTACTTTAGAACAACCGTAATGAACAAACATATCCACGATAAAATGTCGCCTCGCATGGCTGCGGATATGAACTGCGAAAAGGTTTGGAAACTGAGTAAATTAAATTCATTACATTTGAAGAACTGACTTTATGACTTTCTATATATTATATCATTGGTCACTCACTTATAACTGTCACTAATATATTTCTATCTCTGCTTGTGACCCTCTGTGGTCCTTTAGTTTGTTTCATGGTACAGGTAAATGTTCCATTGTCTTCAGGCTTTACAAAACCAATACGCAGGTTGCCGTTGGATACTTGAGTGAATCGTTTCGGGTCTAAGGACTTTCCTCCTTTCTTACTCCAAAAAATCTGTGGACTCGGTGTTCCATCAGCACTACAGCTTATAATGCCAGACGTGTACGCAATAAAGGTTTGTTGGTCCAACGTCTTTTGAGTAAATCTTGCTGTTGAAAGCAGTAATGAAAAGCACCAATATCATAGCTATACTGTTGAAAAGTCAGAAGTGTACTTGTCTTACATGGCAATGTCCTGCATGTTAAGCCTATTTCTACAATATAAAAAGATGTGTTTTCATACCATTAATGTAGACAATGTAATATTGAACATATTCCAATCTCTGGCATTCATATATTCCTCCATCAGATGGCTGCACGTCATCAATGAACAGATCACCATTGTCTTCAGCCCTGATCCTTTCAGAAGTAGAGTTTGTTATTTCAAGCTTTTGCCTATTAATGACCCACCTAGCATGAGTGGTTTTACTGTGTGTAGAACAGTGAATCTTTTCTCTGCTACCAATATCAAAATAGAGTTCACCTCTTTTCAACACTTTCTGGTTTTCTGCAAAAAAAATAGTTCAGTTTAGAAGATTTTATAAAAATAAATCAAATTTTTTGTACTTAATACTACAAGAAGAGATAGAAAAGTTGAATATATTTGCCTGTGCTAAAGCTTAAATTGAGAAATGCTTTTAACAATGTCGTATTTTAAACTTAGTTACAATACTCCAAACAAAATCCTGTTAGCCATTAGGTAACCCTTAACTGAAGTCAGGTGATCTTATGAGCAGTCATATCACCTTCATGAAAGTCATGTACACCCTAGCTAACATCATTTCACCTCAAGACCAAGTTGAATCAGCTATAAGGAGGGTAAGTTCTTAAAGAAACTGTGGCGTTGCGTCGGTGGGGGAGTATAACACCCGCCATGACGGAGGGCTAACGCTCGAAATTTAGCTTTGGAACTCTTTACGGGGGCAAATTTATATTATCAACTCGGTTGATAAAATCAAAATCATCTAAGTCATTTTAAGTCGACTCATGTTACCCTTAAACCAAGTCATGTCAACCTTAACCCTAACCCTCCACTTTAGAAAGTCAGTGGGAAGAAGAAAGACAATCACGAAAATCAGAATAACTAATCAGACCTAAAAATTTAGTTGCTTACTTGGTTGACACAACGCTTGAGAACTCTTGTCATCCGCTTGACATTGAGGTGGAATGTTTAACTTTCCATCGATGCGATCGCATGATGCAAGTTCAAACTCCTCTCCAGCGCAAGAGACATCGGACATTGCAAAAGGTATTCCCTCAGCCTCTATATCTGACCCAATAAATTCCGCTAAAGCCTCTTCAAAGCCAAGTTGACGACAAATAACTTTGACATCATTAAAGTCCCATTTATTCCTACATATCTTTGCCCATTTCCCCTTGTAAAACACTTCCACTCTTCCTCCATACTCCACATTTGCGCCATTCAAGCGAACAGGAACTTAAGGAATAACAAAAATTTTAATCCATTAAGATGGAAAATACTGGTTATCAAGAATCAAGAATGCCTTTAAATCATGAAAGGATAAATAGTTCATGCCAATCTAAGTGTTTAGTTTTAAGGGAAATTCTAGGTGTAAATTAATCAGTATTCGTACGTTGGATGTATCGTTCTTTGTCCGATGTAGTTCACGACCTTTACATAGTTTCCTTGCAGCGATGTTTTACGACGAACCTCTTTTACATTGCTTCGTGACTGTGCTTTAAATTGTGAAACAAGATTTTTTTAAATAAATGTTGGAACATTCAAGACGTGTCTTCTTACCCTAAAAGCGTTTACTTTAGGCGAACACAATAGGGTGATTTACATTTTAAATTAGAACGTCATTTTTAAAGCATTTCTCATGCAATTATCAAGAAAAAGGCATTTAGTTAAGTATAAGTAGGGTGAAAATTGTAAAATTCCTTAGTTTCACGAAAGAGAGAGAAAAAAGGAAACTAGAGGGATGTTAAAGTTTTAAGGAAACTTAGTGAAGGGTTTGGAGGTTGTGAAGTTCATGAAACCGAAATGCATAACTGCGCAGTTAGGTTCTTCTTTCGGCAGCAATTCAACTGTAATCGCCTCAGGGCGTAAACAAACCCGCCAGATTTTTAGCGATACATACCTTTTTAGAACCTAAAGATACCCGAAGATGAGCAATCTCGGGAAAGTTTTAATCACCGGAGTGTGAGTAAATCTATCAAGTTACCATCTTTGGAGGTCATGCGGATATTAAATGAGTGCAATTCATTATTACCTTTGCAAATTTGTTGTTTATTTTCCAAGTTGTTTTGACATCTGGTCGGAATGGTACAGTTGTAGTCGGTGGACATCTCTGAAGCATTGCCACGTTCTGCGTACCATGTGTAATTAGCAAAGACGCCGTTGTCATAATAGCCCATGGCCATGCAGGTTGAATTTTCATCTGCTTCATCCCATTGACTGGTACAAAGCTTTTGCCAACTGCTGTTTGAGAATATCTTCATTGTACCGACAGATGGGTTCTTCTCTGTTTCAAATCGCAAGGGAAATTCTTCAAATATTAAAAAAAACAATAGATAAATAAGGATAACAGTAAACAACGTGGACTAATTAAGCTTAGGTAAATTCTTGTGTCGATGATGTCGCCATATAATTACCTAGTAACAGTAGTCCTTGCACTGCTGAAAGATTTCTTTTCAGTTTATGTTGGAAGAATTTCCTGTTTAGCTAAAATGATTTTCTTTGTTAGCTAGTCAATGCCAAAACTGAGGCCCTCGCATTGTCAAACATATTTCTTGTCAGTAGATAATAGTTAGCTTTACCGCCTTGACTAGAAAGGTATTGCTCACGGGCAACGAAAAGAAATTCGTAATCGCCATTATGCATATAGTGCAGACTTCTTACAGAGTGACCACAAATATCAGCGAAAACTTGTGCCAAGAATTTATTACCTATTGTAGTACAAATGATAATGGAGATTTGTTTTGTTTCTTTAAGGAAAAGCATGGTGAATTCCGTACAGGTACAGAGTTTGTGCATTCATGGAGGATTTCTGACTTATAATGAACTCCTGACTTTTGATAATTTGAGCATTTCACATATTTTGCCTGGATGATTATGTGATTAAAGTTAAAACTCAGAGGTTCTATTCATTTTTTCTTACTCTAAATTTCATTCCTGTATTTGTTCTTTTTTGTTTCAACATAGAAGTTTTCATCCACTGAAATCAGAAAAGCTGCAATTGGTATGTTACCTTCTTGGCAACTGGACATGTTGCTACATTCTCTCAGCAGTGCTCCGGTCCCATCGCAGTGTTTCCCGCCATATGCTGGTTCTGGATTGGCGCATTCTCTCTGTCTGGTTTGTATACCACCAACTGGCTTGGTACAGATACTCCAGGAGTTCCACTCACTCCAGCCACCATCCACTTACAGAGTTTTAAACAAAAACATTTGATAAACTACCATAGAAGACATGTTTGGATCATTTACCCAAATAAAGTATGTAAGACAGTGATGCAGTCTCTATTTCTACCTTTCTCTATAATTACTTCGAATGCTCAAGTTAACATTTGGTTACGGTAAACTCATTAATTTGGTATTTGGCGCGATGCCGAAGGGTTTGCTATGAACTTATCGAGACACGCTTCTGAGAGCAAAAACATAACTCGAGAGTGGTATTGGTGATGGCCAGTGGGTTGGGGTCCAAGCGAGCAAGATGAACGTGAAACATTGGGAAGGTGTCCGACATGGACGGCTTCGTCTTGACATGGGTTCTGGATAGATCGTCTGCTAAATTCAAGAGAGAACTTTTTCTATACACAATAGTAAAATTGTAACGCTGTAGGAAAAGCAACATCTTTTGCAGACACTTAGGTGCTAAGGCGAGGTCCTTCTTGAAGATTGACTGAAAGAGTTGGTGGTCTGTATAGACTCTGTTGGATTTTCCTAAAAGCAATTCCTCGAATGTGTTGAGGGCTTCAACAATAGCAAGGTATAGCACTCTTCGGTAGTGATTAGGCCTTTTGCAGTACGCAATGGGTCGTAGAGAAGACTCGTCAAGGGCGCTGCTACTGTGTGGTTTGATGGTTTGTAAGAGGGCAGCTCCCTGGCCATAGTCTGAGGCGTCCACTTGAAGGATCAGTGGCGCAGTTACGTCAAAGTATGCCAGGCATGCTGCACAGGTGGCTAGGGCTTTTGCTGAATCAAAGGCTTCCTGGTGCCTTGTTGACCAGTAATGGCATGTCCTCTTTGGTGAGGTTGTGATGAAGTTGGGTGACGCTGCTAAGTTCGGAACAGAATTTGGCCAGGTAATTAATATCCCGTAGGAATCGGCGCACTGCTTGCTTTTCGGTTGGAGTGGGCATGGTGATCATAGCTTTAACTGTGACAGGGTTGGGCTGGAGGCCATCTGTAGTGGTAACATGGCTCATGAAAGTGGCTTTGCAAATAAGGAATTTCATCTTGTTGACATTTACCTTGACATGACGTTGTTCAAATCCCTCAAGCACGGCGATAAGGCTGCAATCGTGGTCGATTCTGGCTTCCATGTTATTGACGCTGCAGCCAGGGATTAAGATGCCGAGAGTAATACCGAAGCTTAGGAGGCCATCAAGCACCATACGAATTTGGCGCTGCCGTTCTTTTGATGCAGAGGATATGACTAATGGTAGCCTAGTCCATCTGTAGCAACCCCATGGTGTGAACATTGTGGTAATCAGAGATGATCTTAAGGACAAGGGGATGGTTTGCCTCTTTACATCTATTCCTTCCATGCAGCTAGTGGATGTTTTCTTCCAAGGTGGAGATGCTTTACTTTGGACATCGAATGGCTTTATTGAGGGTCTAAGAAGGGTCTAAGCAGCTCCGTATTTTTCCCGGTTTGGTTGGGGTTGGTTTTGGCTCTCGGTTGAGATACCCTTACTAGCTGGTTAGTGGTTTCATACGCATCCAGGGCCGCTTTGATTGCATCCAGCTTTGAAATGGGTTCACATTGAATGGGGGCATGAATGGGTTTGACATCTGGATCCAAGTCGAGATCGACGGGTAGGCTGAGGAAGCCCAGACCTTGAAAGAGTGAGGTTCAGTTCTTGGAAATGAGTTTCAGAGTTCAAGTCCTTAGTGTAGGCCAGACTCGCATTGACGTATCTGTGGGTGGTAAAGGGGGCCCAGCTGCTGATTCCTGATGGCTGTCAGGTTCAGTCAGCAGTGGTTGGGAAGGGTTACTTATGGAGCATTTCCTTATGAAGTCCGCATGCATAGTCAGCACATCAAGTGCTATGCTTGCCTCTGTACTGAGTAAGGCTGGTTGGTCAGTGAAAATGACTAGGAAGGTGAGGTTACTCGTGAATTTACCTTTACTGGCTTGGCGGGTAAGTTGGCCAATGGATCTGGTTGGTGGACTGTCGTAGGGTAGAATCACAGTTTTGGATGGTAGAATCTTGGCCCAGGATATGCTGGAAAAGTAGCAGGATAGAAGAGTGTTGCAAGAGGCTGCGGAATTTATTTGGAAAAGAATTTGCACTCTGCAGTTTGAGACCGGTTCCTCCAAAAGAAGCCAGGCGAAATGGCCTTTGTCAGAGGGTGGGGCCGTTGTAGGGACACCAGTGTTAGGGATTACCCACTTAAGAGGGTGAAGCAGTTCTAATACTGTATGCCTTCCACGGGAAGGGTGTAGGAGTGCTCTTCTTGTTCCACCAATCTCATGTATTCCCGTCTGGGACCCGGTGGGGTAGGTGTATGGGAGGCAGGTCTAGAGGCTCCGTTCTCTTTGGCAACCTGTTGACAGAAGCCTGCAAAGTGATCAGTTTTGTGACAACATCTGCAAGTGTGGCCTGAAGCTGGGCATATGTCGCGGTAGCGTTGCTGCATGCTGCCACATAAAAAGCAATATCTGTTAAGGAACGTTCCAGGTCTTGATCTGCCCGGACGTTTTTTGACCAATTCGTGCGCTGTCGTGGAAGTGGGAGAGTGAACTTGTTCTTCTGTGGTGGAATTAGCCAAAAGCATGTTTGTATGTTGTGCCGCCTCAATATAACTTGACTCACCACGAACGCCGGGGTCAAAGGGGGATCCTCCGGTTTCCGTTGGCCATCTCTGTAAAATACATCTTTTCGGAGGCGACTGAAGGATTCATTGAGACCGAAGAGAAACTTACCCCTCATAAATTCTTGCGCGTTTACGCCAAACAATCATCACCCGACGGCAGTACGTATAACGGTTTCTTACGTTGAAATGGAGGTTTGGTAGCGGTCTTGCATCAAACTACATGCACCAACGTAATGTTCTTTGATTTTTTGAAGCCAAACTCAGTGTTTTCCAGCATGATCGTTCGATATCTTAGAAGTGATTTCGATGTGCAAGGTGTCCCATTCAGTTGAAGGAATTGCTAACTCGAAGGGTCTCTTAGCGACGATGTAATGGTCCTCAATCTCGGTGATTCTGCTTTTAGCGGGGTTTCTGTAACCTTCGAGTAAACATTAATCATGAAATCTGGTCTCCCAGTAACGGTTATTGTCACGGTCTGGTCGCACGGCTTGTACATCGAGGATAGACTTTCCGTGCTTCGGCATAGTGCAATTGTGAAATGTTGGTGAAGGTTTGAGATGTTGCCGAAGAAGCTATTCAATGGTGCAGTTGTGTCTACGAGAAGCTGGCTCGCTGTAAAAAACGGTCCTGACACCATGTTAAGCAGTATACTTTTCTAGATTGAGGAAGAATAAGCACATGCGCAGCCATGATGAACTAATTTATGTACACCCCAAGCACGCGTTGATACGGGAACTTTTGAATGTGGTGTAATTATGCGCGAGTAATGAAACGGTAACATGACTTATTCTCTGACTCTAAAAAATCTGGCTTTAACAGCAGAAGCAGAACAAAAAGCATAGGACACAAAGGGCGTAGACACACTTTAAAATGTAGGCTTTAAGCCAAAGAAAAGGAGACAAATGAAACATTCCTAAAATATCTCTCAAATTCATCCCAACACCCGTGACAAACGAATGTAAAATTAGACAACAACTCTTGCAAGATTTTGAATAATTTGCAATTTGCAAGACGAGTGCACCTCCAAAACATCTTTCACGAACAAAACAAAGAAGCACATCCGTTTCATGTTAAATCCAACTGGATGCCACCAGTTCAGCCTTCTATTGCCCATGAGAGCGACTAAGAAAATGTCAAAACACAACTTGCAGAGATTACTGTAACTAAGCCAAAAAATAAATTGTCAATTTTTTTAGTTTTTATCGCGGCATTCAAAGCGTCCTCCTCTATTCCATTAAGCCAAGGGCTTTCGATAACTTAAAATCTGGGATACCGTTTAGTATGGCGTTGTTTCGCAGGGCAGGAAAATTTTTCAGTTTTCTATGGTTTTACCGGGATAATAGGCGATAGATTTTTGACCAATTAGAATCTACGTTTTCTCTAAGTTTTGTCATTATGTTTGATTTACCGGTTGATCTAAACTCGTTTTTTTAATGTCATCAAAGCATCATTAAAATATCTTTTCATCCTTAATCAATTTTCTCTTTTATGCGATTTGAACTCGTAGATCTGATTCGCAAAATGAGCATTGTCTTCACTCTTGAATTTTTGCAGTAACGAAATTGAACATTTGTTAAAGTCATGAATCATAACTCTTTTTCGTTTGTATGAATGAGAACTGTACCTCCTTTCACTTCAATCCAAAAGGTTGATTTCTTGCTTCCAGTGGGGTTTTTAGCGCTACATGTGTATTCGCCAGAGTCTTCAAACCTCGCTTGACGAATCGTGAGAGTGTTCTTTTTGCCAATATCAATCCCATCCCTAGTCCAATGTACCTCAGGTGTAGGGAAACCGCTTAAAGAGCACTTGAACTGAAGAGGCGAATTGTATGTAACCGACTGATTGATGAGCCGAGGATTAATTTCAGGAGGACCTGGACATGGAATTAAGAAGCACAATTCAAAAAAGGTGAAATAAGAGAAAAAAAAACAGACAATGAAAAGAGTAACTGGAAGAGAAAAAGTAAAATTAACATTTACCTGTAACAGTAACCTGAAAAGCTGCTTCACTTTTCCCTTGACTGTTCTTCGCACTACATGTATATTGACCAGCGTCTCCATAAGTCACTTGTTTAATGGTGAGCTTGTTCGTGGTATTAAGTAGCTTTCCATCTCTTGTCCAATTCACCTCTGGTTGAGGAAAACCCCTCACAAGACAATCCACTTGGAGGGTTGAATTAAGTTTGACAGATTTCTCTCGCCGAGAATTAATTTCAGGAGGACCTTTATTTTTGAAAAGGAAAGTAATGATTAATGTATAACTAATGCCCCATTCCCTCCCTTCTTCTTTCTTTTAACCGTCGCTCACCCCCTTCGTAAAAGTTTCTTCTCATCCCCAACTCCCTAATGTTGTAAGAATAAAAAATGGCAGCGATAAGAAAATACTAAGAGCACTAAGCATTCGCTCGCCAAAATCGCGCCTACTGTGCAGCAGGCACAATGGTGGTCTTTTCGTTTTACGACTAAACAAAATTTCCTTCGTTTTGCGAGAGAAAATATAAATCTAGCATCTAATTGGAAATAATAAAGCCCCAGCAAAAAAAGTGTCCTTTTGAAGAGTGAGGTATTTAATGAAAGGACATTTGAGGAACATTTTACAATTTCTGAAACAGGAAATTAGTTCAGTCTTTCACTTTATCCTCATGGATGAAACCACTTACATTTACAAGGCCGTGATTCCTGAGTTCTGGAACAGTTGAATTCTAGAAGTAAGGTTATTTATATAATTTTTTAAAAGTAATGATGATTGGGCCTAAGTCAGCCTTTTTTTTTAATAAAGAAAAAGCATTTATTTCGGAGAAGTATTGAACTTTCCCCCAAATTATCCAGCTAGGGAATAGAGAAACTGACAAGCAATGCATTTTTTCAATCCAACTTAAACCTACATGTTTGGTTATCAATCCATTGCTTAAGGCGTAATGCTCATGACTATAAATGCAGTCTATTTTGCCATCAATACTTAAGAATTCATCCATTTCAATAAAAGCTTATTAATGTGCATACAGTTTTTTGAAGCTGTAAAACAATGGTGAAAACCTACAAATACGCTTTTGAGTCTCATATACTTAAATTTCGTCTTGTCACTTACCGACTCTTTGCCTGTTCTGGCCGCACTCTTTGCAGCCTCCACTCCACGATGACCAGGCCATGCAACCTTTGAAAACGATACGTTGTGGGAAAAGAGTCATATGTGAAATCGCTTCCTTGTTTCATAAATCTGAGGCTTGCCATAAAGGATACTAAAATAAATACTTATTATTGTAGATGTCGTAAGCTCCTAAGGTCCAAGGAGGCTTTAAACTAAAGCCTCCAAATTTAAAAGATTGATGCCTTTCCGTTCCCGATCTCGCCTCATTCGTGTTCTCCCAACATCCTGCAGGAATTTTTCATTTAACCCGTGAAAATGCCAATTTTTCCTATTCCTCAAATAGATGGCTTTGCAAAAACTTTGTAAAGAAGCAAGCGAGGATTTCAATGTTGTCAGTTTTGAATTCTTAACTTTTGCTGTTAAAGCTCCACCAGAAGATGGCTGAGGCCTGAAACGTAGGAATTTAATTGTTGCAATACTTAAAAGTTTGTTACTATGATTGGCTATGCACACTGATATACTGATCCACAAACAAACACTGTATCTTGCCTCCATTTTTCTATTGGGAGCTATTGGTTTGATCAACCATGTTTACTGTGCCTACTGATAAATAACACTTAAAAACATGTCTACTTACAATCTGTTAATAGTTAGGATAAGGATGTAAGGCGAACATGAAAAGAAAGTTTGCACATTTAATAAGTAAATAAACAGCTTAACCATGTATACACACCACAGGCTACACACACCATACTCTTCAAACATGTAATCAACTGAACATGCACTGACCCGCTTATAAATCCGGAAAGAATACCATGAAAGGGAAAAATAATTCAAACAAAGACATTTTATTAATCTAATCATTTACTAATTTATTTTTGAACTTAGCGATTTGTTCGCTACGTTAATGCTCTCTGTTAAAGTAAATTATCAGATAACAGGTTTTGTAAATCAAACAGACAATGGGCTCCAACCGACATCAATGATATCTAATGATGATCACACAAACGTCTTTCATTATAGGACCTTGGTATTGGCAGACAGACATCAATTACTGTTATTACATATTATGCTAACACAGTTACCCACAAAACTAACATCGTTTTCAATGAAAATATTTCAATAGTATCAGCGATCGCTAACGGTAATTGATATACACCTGCGGATTCCCTACCTCATAATAAGATTACCACTTGATGAGTTTATATTGACACACTGGAGTATACTTTAGCTACAGGAACGAACAATATTGATAGTTACCTTCAGGTTTTGCTAGGCAAAAAGGACGAGATAAGAAAAGATGTGCAGTTAATGATACAAATGGCATAGCCCAATTGCAGTGCCACAACTAAATTTCTAACTCTCTTCGTAGAAAGAATCGGTTTCCAGTAATCTATTTCTCCATTTGAGGAGAGTATTAGCGTCTATTTCCCAGAGCAGGATCCGACATAAGACAATGTCTCCAAAAGATAAACGTTAAATTTTGTCAAGGTAAGGGTGCATTTCTTAATTCAGTTTTAAATTGAAAAAGTATTCTCTTTTGGTAAATAAACGTTGGCGAAGCTAAATTTGTTTTGATTTTGTCCCGGAAAATGCAGGAAATGATCCTTTTCAAATCTCCAGACAGAGACTACGTCTATAAACTTTGCTCCTTTTTTCGGTTTATCAGCATGGTATAAGGGAAATGCATTACGTATAAATGTATGTCGTAGCTATTTTTACAACCAAACGAGGAAACTTACCAGCTAAGTTTTCAGCATTTAAGGGAAAGAGAAATACGTGATTTTAGTTACATGTGTGGGAGGACCAACAAACTTTAAAATAAGCGGGTCAAGAGAACGGAAAATGAGGCGAAAATACACATTCAATAATCTCAAAACTATAAGCAATATATGATTTACAATTCCCATGGGTATTACCGGCTCCTTTGTGTTTAGATGTTTATTCATATCACAGCTAACCACAAGCCACGGGTTCAGTTTATCCGATACATGGCCAAATAATGTCCAGCAACTTAACCCATAAAGCAAAGAGTTTATTTGAACACCAGTGAATGGACGATCCCGGAACACATGCTCTTTCGACGTAACAATTGTCTGTCAAAGTCTATTAACATATCAAGACATAAACCAGGAATAAATTATCCTTACAGATTAAAATATAAATTTGTACTTACGTCCTAATCGTTTTCGTCAAATACCAAGGCCAAGGAGTGAAATGAAAAAAGTCAACAGAAAAACAAGTGAATTAAATTAGTTCAGTAACGAGTGGGTTTATATTCATTTGTAAGTCGTCCAGAACTTCTGATCAACAGATTGGTTTAGTGCAAAAACATTTATCTAATTATGACCTTAACTCTTAGTTTCAAAGCGATGAAATCTCAGTTTTGTGGTCTACTACACATAGCATTAAAGCTTTAACCAAACTGGACAACGGGATCATACAGGATCTTTTATTGCTTAACTTCCACCTTGAATACTAATCTTTATTAGAGCCCAGTTAAAGACAACGTAATTCAATTTCCAATCATAGGTTCGGAAGCAAAACGAAAAACATGTATATATATATAAAGGACATGTATATTTGTAATTATGATTTCACATTCATATATTTATTCTTAATAATGATAGTAAAAAAAAATGCAATTTAAACTATTGCCAAGACTAAATAACGTTGTGCTACATGATTTTTATTGCTGTTGTAGGCAGGCAAATGACAACTGAAACCCTCCAAATTACTATTGAAAAAATCATACTTACGATCTGTTTGCCAGTTAAGGTAGGTAACAAGAAAAAAAAAAAACAAACATATATTATATTAAAGTTCACAAGGCAACCAGATGGACAATCAGACATGGTTTGATGCTACTCTGGTTAAAAGATTTAATGAATGTGACCGTGAAGTTACAATCCATAGACCCTATGTTTCGACACCCCAGTCTAGTGCCTTCATTCAGGCAGGAAATTAGTGAGAATATAAAAGGACCTCTTGTCGCAGCAATTAGATCAACCCTGATGAAGGCACGAGACGGGAGTGTCGAAACTTTGGGTCTATGAATTGTCATTTCTCGGTTACATTTATAAAATCTTTGAACCAGGGTAGCATCAAACCATGTCTAAAAAAATATGTATCAGTTAGAAATGCACATTCCTTAAAGTTGTCATGGCTAACAGACAAATGTATTTTTTGTTTTGTTTTATCGCTTCTTATCTCACGTGTTGCTAAGGTTAAGTATCGTAATGATTCGATTTAGCGCCCGGGTGCGTATTTACCTTTGTTACCTCAGAGGTGGCCGCTTATTTGAAAGAGGGCGCTTATTTATATCAGATGGTTGTTTTTGTACTGGGGCTTTAATTGAGAATTTCAAGGAAGATGAGCATGCTATCACTGAAACTAAATATGGGCGCTTATTGGAATGAGAGTGCTTACTCAAGAGGGGCGCCTATTGTGTAACACAAATTCGAGGGAGGGGGACGGTGCCTCTCAACATGCTTATGGTTTGTTGCGCCGATAAACCGATAGAAAATGTGGTGGTTTAATCGCTATGAAGCAAAGAAAACGTTACTTACGCCCTGGTTTGTCAAATGTGGGTCAGTGTAACATCAAAAGGAAAATGAAAAGAGAGAAACCATAACGAATAAATTAGCTCATAAACTACCATTAATTCATGAGACAGTTCTTATTTACAACGCAAGTAAAATATAACTCAACAATCTATTTTTTTCTGACGTAAAAACTTATGACTTATTTAATACTTTTCTTTGGCTTGTGATTTACAAACTTTTGTCGTGTTCTCCCAACATACTAATTGGTTCATTGCGCCGATAAACCAATACAAGTTGTGGTGTAATCGCTATTAAGCAAAGGAAACGCTACTTACCAGCTGATTTGTCAAGTGTGGGTCAGTGCAACAGAGTAAAAGGTAAATAAAAAGAGAAATAAAAGCAAATGGATTAACACACAAACTACCATTAACTCATAAGACACAGTTCTTACTTACGATGCAAGAAGAATGTAACTTAACATTTTAAATTTTTCCCTTACGTCAAAACGTTTAACTAATTTGATAAACCGACAGAAAGTGTAGTTTGATCGCTATTAAGCATAGAAAACGTTACTCACTCCCTGATTTGTCAGATGAGGGTCAGTGCAACAAATTAAACGGAAATTGAAAAGAGAAAAAAAAAGCAAATAGATTAACACACAACTACCATTAACTCATAAGACAGTTCCTATTTACAAGAGGAATGTAACTAAACATTAACTTTTTCTCTAACGTTAAAACGTTTAACTTATTTGATACTTTTCCCCGGCTTATAGTTTACAAACTATTGTCGTGTTCTCCCAACATACTGAGTGGTTAATTAAGCCGATAAACCGATAGAAAGTGTGGTTTGATCGCTATTAAGCAAAGAAAACGTTACTTACACCCTGATTTGTCAAATGTGAGTCAATGCAACAGATTAAAAGAAAATTGAAAAGAGAAATAAAAGCAAATGGATTAACACACAAACTACCATTTACTTATGAGACACAGTTCTCATTTACAACACAAGAAGAATGTAACTTAACATTTCGTTTTTAACTCGTGAATTGCGCGCATGCGCAAGAGCGAGTTGTAGATATGATGTGGAGAATGGCACTCGCTCGGTCGGTCGCTCGCTCGATTGGTCGATTCCTGTAAACTTTTTTTCAATTTCAGGCTTTTGAGGCCATTTGATAGTTTTTTGCGAGTAATAAACAAACGAAATGGCGACCTTTGTTGCTAAGAATAGTGGAGAGGTGAAATAGAAGCCAATGATAATCTTAAAAGAGTTTATTTTTTTCGTATTAGTTTCAACAAGCGGAGCTAGCGACAGGCGAGCGAGGATTCACAATTAAATAAGAGAACAACCTTCGTTTTCCATAAAATTGTAATTTACAATCCTTGAGCTTGAAAACAACCCGAAGATTCATTAATAATATCACTTACTCCGAGGCGCTCGGAGTTTTACAGGTGCTCAAAAGCTTTTTCTGTTATAGCGTGATTTTAGGGACAAAACCGATCATTACATTTCGTATCGTGTGTTTTCCTGTGTGGAGCAACAAAAGGTC
Organism: Pocillopora damicornis; assembly: GCF_964200805.1. NCBI lineage: Eukaryota > Metazoa > Cnidaria > Anthozoa > Scleractinia > Pocilloporidae > Pocillopora > Pocillopora damicornis. The sequence goes on from NC_142674.1 coordinate 14,643,670, forward strand.
CCGGCTACTGAAGAAATTACAGGTTAACACGAAAATCAAATAACACCTAACCAAATAATTTTGGCTACCGATTTCCAGTGAATTTTTAAAGAACAATTTTCTTTTAAGTTTCAAGACAATTTGAAGATTCTAAATGGATATTACGTACGAAAATGCGAAAGTTATACATCACAAAATGGATAAATAGGCCTGAAATGAAATTCTATCTTGTTCTTGATTATACGTTGCCTAGCACGTGACCAAAATTTACCCAAGTGGATATCCAAAATGACGGTGGCAGTCTTGGCTTAGTTATGTCACTCTAAACTCATTCCTGTTTGCCTCATTTGATAAAGAGGGAATCATTAATGTTTTCTTTAAGACAGTATTGCCTTGATTTCCCAATATTTACAATGATAGATAGTAAATTTCACTTTTCACCCACATTTACTTCCAACTTTTTCTTTTGAACCAGAAACACAAATGATATATGTATGTTATTCGCCGGCTGGGAGGTCCATATGATGAAAAACATTTCAAGACCGAGGTCACAGTTTTTCACCATACGGACCTACCCTTAGCCGGTAAATAAATATTTATTTTTTTTAAACTTGACGAAATTCTTTCCGAAAGAACCCGAATGATTTAGGGCTGTAAATACGGCAAAATCTTTCATAAACTGAACAATTTTTGAGCGAGTAAATGGTAGTTAAAATAGAGGTGATGCAAATTAAAGAGAAATGCCTCACCGAAACACTTTCATTTCCGTAACGATAAAGGTGATTTAAAAGGCTTCCAAAGAAACCTTGAAACATTATTTTTACAATTATCTGTCACAATCTGACACCTGTCAATTAGGGAGCGCATAAGAAAAAAAAAAAAAGCGCAAGAACATTTGAAAAACAACGGAACTAGTTTGGCTAGGACTGTCACGACAATGTTTTCTTCAAAAACAGTCGATGATCTAACGGAAAGTATCATTCACTCTCATCGACGATTCATTCATGTACGAGGATTTACCTCTGTTCATTAAGTAAACGGCGAGGAAAGAAAATGTGAGTAAATTCAATTTTTTTATTTTGAAGTTGTGAGAGTTTGCTCTTTTGTTTGCTGCAATGACGTATGTAAATCTGGTCTTTCCTCCACAAAAACTAAATTCGAATGGCACACTCCAACGAAACACACGGGGATTTAATGCGGCCTTTTCTCATTAAACTCCTTCGGTTTCTACTGTGCAATTTACGGTACAAATGTCCAAATTGAATGGATTCGGAAAAACTCACCGAGAGCGTAAATTTGTTGTAGAACTTAAATTTAAAAATTGGTTCATACGTCAGCGTGCGTTCATCGAGATATGAAGCACGCGGGAAGTTTGGAGGGCACGAAAGATGCCTAAGAGTTGCTCGAGCCGTTTCTCTTACGTCAAAACGTTGAAATAATTTGTTACTTTTCTCTGGCTTATGGTTTACAAACTACTCTCGTGTTCTCCCAACATACTAAGTGGTTTAATACGCCGATTAACCGATAGAAAGTGTAGTTTGATCGCTAATAAGCAAAGAAAACGTTACTTACGAGCTGATTTGTCAAATGTGGATCAGTGCAACAGATTAGAAGAAAATTGAAAAGAGAAAAAAAAGCAAATGGATCAACACACAAACTACCATTAACTCATAAGACACAGTTCTCATTTACAACGCAAGAAGAATGTATTTTAACATTTTAATTTTTTCTCTTTCGTCAAAACGTTGAAATAATTTGTTCCTTTTCTCTGACTTATGGTTTACAAACTACTGTCGTGTTCTCCCAACATACTAAGTGGTTTAATACGCCGATTAACCGATTGAAAGCGTGGTTTGATTGCTATCAAGCAAAGAAAACGTTACTTACATGCTGATTTGTCAAATGTGGGTCAGTACAACAGATTAAAAGAAAATTGAAAAGAGAAAAAAAGCAAATGGATTAGCACACAACCTACCATTAACTCATAAGACACAGTTCTCATTTACAACGCAAGAAGAATGTAACTTAACATTTTAATATTTTGTCTTACGTCAAAACTTTGAAATGATTTGTTACTTTTCTCTGGCTTACGGTTTACAAACTACTCTCGTGTTCTCCAACAAACTAAGTGATTTAATACGCCGATTAACCGATAGAAAGTGTGGTTTGATCGCTATTATGCAAAGAAAACGTTACTTACGAGCTGATTTGTCAAATGTGGGTCAGTGCAACAGATTAAAAGAAAATTGAAAAGAGAAAAAAAGAAAATGGATTAACACACAAACTACCATTAACTCATAAGACACAGTTCTCATTTACAACGCAAGAAGAATGTAACTTAACATTTTAATTTTTTCTCTTGTATCAAAACGTTGAAATGATTTGTTACTTTTCTCTGGCTTATGGTTTACAAACTGCTGTCGCGTTCTCCAACAAACTAAGTGGTTTAATACGCCGATTAACCGATAGAAAGTGTGGTTTGATCGCTATTATGCAGAGAAAACGTTACTTACATGCTGATTTGTCAAATGTGGGTCAGTGCAACAGATTAAAAGAAAATTGAAAAGAGAAAAAAAGCGAATGGATTAACACACAAACTACCATTAACTCATAAGACACAGTTCTCATTTACAACGCAAGAAGAATGTAACTTAACATTTTAATTTTTTCTCTTACGTCAAAACGTTGAAATGATTTGTTACTTTTCTCTGGCTTATGGTTTACAAACTGCTGTCGTGTTCTCCAACAAACTAAGTGGTTTAATACGCCGATTAACCGATAGAAAGTGTGGTTTGATCGCTATTATGCAAAGAAAACGTTACTTACGAGCTGATTTGTCAAATGTGGGTCAGTGCAACAGATTAAAAGAAAATTGAAAAGAGAAAAAAAGCGAATGGATTAGCACACAAACTACCATTAACTCATAAGACACAGTTCTCATTTACAACGCAAGAAGAATGTAACTTAACATTTTAATTTTTTGTCTTTCGTCAAAAAGTTGAAATGATTTGTTACTTTTCTCTGGCTTATGGTTTACAAACTGCTGTCGCGTTCTCCAACAAACTAAGTGGTTTAATACGCCGATTAACTGATAGAAAGTGTGGTTTGATCGCTATTGAGCAAAGAAAACGTTACTTACATGCTGATTTGTCAAATGTGGGTCAGCGCAACAGATTAAAAGAAAATTGAAAAGAGAAAAAAAGAAAATGGATTAACACACAAACTACCATTAACTCATAAGACACAGTTCTCATTTACAACGCAAGAAGAATGTAACTTAACATTTTAATTTTTTCTCTTACGTCAAAACGTTGAAATGATTTGTTACTTTTCTCTGGCTTATGGTTTACAAACTACTGTCGTGTTCTCCCAACATACTAAGTGGTTAAATACGCCGATTAACCGATAGAAAGTGTGATTTGATCGCTATTAAGCAAAGAAAACGTTACTTACGTGCTGATTTGCCAAATGTGGGTCAGTGCAACAGTTTAAAAGAAAATTAAAAAGAGAAAAAAAGCAAATGGATCAACACACAAACTACCATTAACTCATTAGAAACAGTTCTCATTTACAACACAAGAAGAATGTAACTTAACATTTTAATTTTTTCTCTTACGTCAAAACGTTGAAATGATTTGTTACTTTTGTCTGGCTTATGGTTTACAAACTGCTGTCGTGTTCTCCAACAAACTAAGTGGTTTAATACGCCGATTAACCGATAGAAAGTGTGGTTTGATCGCTATTATGCAAAGAAAACGTTACTTACGAGCTGATTTGTCAAATGTGGGTCAGTGCAACAGATTAAAAGAAAATTGAAAAGAGAAAAAAAACAAAAGGATTAACACACAAACTACCATTAACTCATAAGACACAGTTCTCATTTACAACGCAAGAAGAATGTAACTTAACATTTTAATTTTTTTCTCTTACGTCAAAACGTTGAAATGATTTGTTACTTTTCTCTGGCTTATGGTTTACAAACTGCTGTCGCGTTCTCCAACAAACTAAGTGGTTTAATACGCCGATTAACCGATAGAAAGTGTGGTTTGATCGCTATTGAGCAAAGAAAACGTTACTTACATGCTGATTTGTCAAATGTGGGTCAGTGCAACAGATTAAAAGAAAATTGAAAAGAGAAAAAAAGCAAATGGATTAACACACAAACCACCATTAACTCATTAGAAACAGTTCTCATTTACAACGCAAGAAGAATGTAACTTAACATTTTAATTTTTTCTCTTAAGTCAAAACGTTGAAATGATTTGTTACTTTTCTCTGGCTTATGGTTTACAAACTACTCTCGTGTTTTCCCAACATACTAAGTGGTTTAATACGCCGATTAACCAATAGAAAGTGTGGTTTGATCGCTATTATGCAAAGAAAACGTTACTTACTCCCTGATTTGTCAAATGTGGATCAGTGCAACAGATTAAAAGAAAATTGAAAAGAGAAAAAAAGCGAATGGATTAACACACAAACTACCATTAACTCTTAAGACACAGTTCTTACTTACAATGTAACAAGAATGTATCTTAATATTTTATTTTTTTTCTCTTACGTCAAAACTTTGAAATAATTTGTTATTTTTCTCTGGCTTATGGTTTACAAACTATTGTCGTGTTCTCCCAACATACTGAGTGGTTTATTGCGCCGATAAACTCAACATTTTATTTTTTTCTCTACAAACTGACAAGCTTGAAGGCTGCACATTCAACATTATTGTTTATCGTGGTGATTGCTGTGCGATGGAATCACAGACAGGCGTACAGAAGTTTAATAAGATCATTCATTTTGTCCCTTTTGAGCCGGGAACAACTGACAGAAGCAAGCCAGCTGAATTCATAAGCGCAGTAAGGGGATCAAAAATATGATATCCTCACCGCGTGCAGGGAAATTACCGCCCATAAGGCGTTGGCAAACATAGATAAAAAGACAAAGCTAAGGTGTATACAGCTAAAAGAAATTGTGATAAAGATCAACCGAATTTTCCTCTACACCTTAAACCATTCCACTCCCACACCAGGCATGGAAGGCCATAGGAGAAGGCTGGTGGGCGAGTAATGAGCTGGACTTTCTGACAGAAATACTCAAAATAGGGCAAGACTACATGAAAAAGAAGATAAAATACTTACGCTCTTTAATCCATCGCAGATTTTAGAGAAACAAAGATCAAAGGAAAAAATGTTAATTTTCGCTTAACATTACTGTTGATACTACTGCTTGCTTAATTATTTTACCAGATATGGTATTAAATACATTAATGATAATATGCAAAGAAGAGCACAACGATTCGTAAATCGTTGCTGTTACTTTAGAGAACGATTTTATGATTCAATCTTTTTCTTTTTCAAAATTTACCCCCCCCCCCCACCTTCTCCGAAAAATTTATTTTTAAGCAAGTGTAAACTCCTCCTGGCGAACAACGAATGGACCTTAAGTATAGTCTATTTAACATATGGATTACATGGAGAAAATGAGAGGCAGTTGTAAGGCACGCAAAAATGTTATCCACTCCACACATGTTTTATTGACCTAGTGGGAGGACATCAGGGCTTATAAGGCCAAGAACTAGGTTAATATCCATCCATCATTACTGAACAAGCTTGGTCAATAAAGTATTTATTTTAAAGAAAATGTATTCACTTCAACAAGAATCAAGAATGCCAACAATAATGGCGCGTGCTCGATTAAGTTTTCTTGGTTTTGACTGGTCACTATCGCTCTTTATTTTATGATTCCATTGTCAACTGACAGGATTCCATCTCACCCATGGGCACTGCTAGCTATCTAAGAAAGCATTTTCACATGGCTTATGACTAGCTCTTTAAGCCTCTATGTGAAATATATGAAAAGCTTGCCCTACGCATATGCTTATGAGCTCTGACGGCGATTTGGAACTGAGCCGACACCAACCTTGAGCGCCTGAGTAAATGAGTAAAAAGTGTTATCGATAAAAGCTCGTTTGGATAATGAAAGTAAAAACTTACCATCTGATTTATCCGGTAACAAATGAGGAAAAAAAAGTTAAAAGAAGTAAGAAATTAACGATTTTAAAGTTATAGCTCAATTCAAAACACATTTTGGCCTGTAAATACATAAAATTTCTGCCATATGTGTAACTAAATACATTGAATGTTACTTACAGCCTGGAGATCGATTGATTTTGAAAAATGCCGGTAAAAGAAAAAGAAAAACAAAGATTTGTTATAAGTGTTGAAAAAGAAAATCGACTGTTAAAGCACATTGCCCTTTTATCCAATTTTCAACATATGGACGTTTTGATCATCATCTAATTCGATTCTAGCGTTCAATATAGAACTACACAGTCTCTTCTTAGAGTTGCTTAAGTCTCCGCATTTTACCAACTCTCTGTGTTGCTCCAGTAAGGCTGCCAGTACCGTAATTGATTCAAATAACTTTTGCAACTTATTCAGTACTGATGCAAATTTGGGTGATATAGAGCATCTATTAATCATGACATAGCTCAACGACTTATCAGTGGAACATTATTGTGATATAGTTAAACCTATGTAATATGCCATTGGTATGTCATATAACATTCTTTAGCTTGACCGAATGTAATGTGTCAAGTTATAAACTGAACGAATAGTCAATGAAATTCAATTTTAAATTAAAAAAAATACAACCCAAAGTTAAGATAAGTTTAGCTGGATGGGCTCAGCTTACAGAAATACCAAGTAGACCAAGAAGTTATAAAAATAAATAGCACAATAAATGGGTACGTTTAGAATGATAAGTTTGTTTGTTACCAGACATAGGGATACAAAAATAATTCAAAACTTATCCAGTGCACCCATGCTCAAATGGCTCCACATTTTTTTTTGCGATAACTTTGGGTCTACTAAAAATCAAGAATAACTCGTTGATTTCGAGAGGTGGGAAAGGAAGCCAACTGTGTTTGCAGCACAATAAACAAACTACAGCCGTTTTTACTTCCTTTGTTGATTTCGTTCTGCCACTTTTTGCGACTCCATTACCAACATTGTCTAAAAATTTACGAGCTTTATTAGTCGGGCAATCCCAAGGGAGCAAGATGGGCCTATCTTGCCCGCTCGGGTAACCAATCAGAACCAAGGGCTTCAGATTGCCCACGGGCACTGCCAGCGCAACGACTTGGAACGACGGCTGTGTGCACATGTTACTAAAAATCTTTTAAAATACAGGTAGAACATTTCTTTCGAGAAATTCCACGCTATTGCGACAGTATTCAACTGCCCAAGAATGATGTGACTAGCGTCCAACGTAATCCTATTCACTTTCTGTTCCGCCTTTTTGTTACTTTTTTAATGGATAATCTTTATCGAAATTAAGTTATTAAAACAATTGGGTACTTACATTCTGATAGGTTTGTTTGTTACCATCCGGAGTGATAAAAGGAAGTAAACAAGATTAATTAGTGCACTTTTCCTAAAGGATGTTAGCGTGGATATCGTTAATCTTCATTTTCAGACAAGAAAGAAAGACCAGACAAGAAAGAAAGAATGGCCAGGAAAGCTAAGTTACAGTTTTCTTTTCCAATTTGGTCTGCCTTTGGTTTTTGTTTGTTTGTTTGTTTGTTTGTTTTTCAATGTTCTCCTAATAAGGATAAGAGCGTGGGATTAATTGATCCTTATTCTCGGTGAAGGTGCTAAGCTCGAATCTGATTTAATTGAATAAAATAGAATAAAAAGTACGCGAAAAATGTCATTTTTCCAATGTCAAGGTTAGAGTTCTTTGACATGATTGGCTAATTTTTGAAATACTGCGCGCTGTGCGTGAATACAAAAAATACAGAGGAAGGAGAGGAAGAGGAAAATTGTTACATGAAATTTGGAAACGAAAGAGATTTGCTACACTTCAGAACCAATAGAACTGGTGGAACCTTTGGAACCTGCGGAACCAACGGAACCTATGGAACCATTACTTTTTTGTACATAAAAATAGTAAGGAAATGAAATTAAAACTAAAAATACCTGAATACTGTTCGAGATTTCGATTTCGGGTATAAAGAAGGTGACGTTAAAAGAGAAATATGATTTTTTTTATCTACCTTGACTTCCAACACAGGAAACCCAAACTCATAAGTGAGCATTTGTGAATATACAAATATGTTCACGTTGCGCAATGAGTGAGATATAGGGATTTGCATGGCAATAAACAGTCGCACTCTCAACCTTAAAAAGTTCTGGACTATTTTTGAGTAAGGAATAATTTTTCATGCGCAATGGACAATGAATTCCAGCCTAAAGGTTTGCTGAGAGCCTTCAGATGATGCGATATTCGGATATGGCGGTACAAAACCGTTAGAGCTCAGGTAGGTGACTGCTGATCACTCCTGATGACATTACACACCCTTGTACTAGTACTGTAAATGTCGTCACAATTTAAGTTGAAGGTCCAGCACAATTAAAAAATATTTATCTTTTAAAGTTTTCTTTTTTATACCCGAAAACGAACTTTCCGACAGCGTTCAGGTCTTTTTAGTTTTCTTTCAGCTGATGATTTTTCTTTTAAGAAAACATATGGGTTTCGGAGGTTCCGCAGGTTCTGCAGGTTCCGGAGGTTTCGGAGGTTCCACGGTCTGCTGATCCATAGTTTAATAACACACAAAAGAATCCATATTATTTTGATACTATGGTAAAATACAGCGGTCAAACAATTCTCTTCAGTTTATCATAAAGTGTAGTAAACAAACAAACTAATAAATAAATTAATTAATCGTTATCTGTCTTCTAAATGTACAAGATCATACTTCGATTTGCTTTTCTTCTGGAAAATTATGGAAATAAATACGAAGCAAAATACCACCTGACGAGTTAATTTGTTACCATCATGTGTGATAAAAGGATGATAACAATCAATAAGATAATAAAAAAAGTAATCATGTTTATATTGGAAAGGAGGCCAGGAACGTTGAAATAAAAACAACACCATCACTCAAGAATGGTAAGTTGAATGGTAAGTACTTAAAGGCTAACGAGTTTGTTTGTTACCAGCAGGTGTGTTAAAAAAGAAAGAAAACAACATTTATAAGCGCACCATCACTCAAGAATGGTAGACTGAATATTTTTAATCATGTTACTCTTGGAAAGGAGGCCAGTTAGGGTTTGTTAGTTCCCTTTTGATTAAATTAGATTACTCTCAACCACTTTATGTCACAAGTATCACTTTGGACTGATTACGTGAAAAAAACTCAATCGTGATCTATTTTCTCACAACTTCAATGTTAATGACCTATATGTATGTCGTTTAATAAAACAAATTCTGCAAATAGATACGTAGCAAAGTATGTAAGTACTTACGGTCTAACGAGTTTGTTTGTTACCAGCAGGTGTGTTAAAAAAGAAAGAAAACAACACTTATAAGCGCACCATCACTCAAGAATAGTAGACTGGAAATTTTTAATCCCGTTACTCTTGGAAAGGAGGCCAGTTAGGGTTTGTTCGTTCCCTTTTGATTAAATTAGATTACTCTCAACCACTTTTATCTCACAAATATTACTTTGGACTGATTACGTGAAAAAAACTCAATCACGATCTATTTTCTCACAACTTCAACGTTAATGACCTATATGTATGTCGTTTCAATAAAACAAATTTTGCAAATAGATACGTAGCAAAGTATGTAAGTACTTACACCCTAACGAGTTTGTTTGTTACCAGCAGGTGTGTTAAAAAAGAAAGAAAACAACACTTATAAGCGCACCATCACTCAAAAATGGTAGACTGGAAATTTTTAATCATGTTACTCTTGGAAAGGAGGCCAGTTAGGGTTTGTTCGTTCCCTTTTGATTAAATTAGATTACTCTCAACCACTTTATCTCACAAATGTTACTATGGATTGATTACGTGAAAAAAACTCAATCGTGATCTATTTCCTCACAACTTCAACGTTAATGACCTATATGTATGTCGTTTTATTAAAACAAATTTTGCAAATAGATACGTAGCAAAGTATGTAAGTACTTACCCTCTAACGAGTTTGTTTGTTACCAGCAGGTGTGTTAAAAAAGAAAGAAAACAACACTTATAAGCGCACCAACACTCAAGAATGGTAGACTGGAAATTTTTAATCATGTTACTCTTGGATAGGAGGCCAGTTAGGGTTTGTTTGTTCCCTTTTGATTAAATTAGATTACTCTCAACCACTTTATCTCACAAATATTACTTTGGACTGATTACGTGAAAAAAACTCAATCGCGATCTATTTTCTCACAACTTCAACGTTAATGACCTATATGTATGTCGTTTTATTAAAACAAATTTTGCAAATAGATACGTAGCAAAGTATGTAAGTACTTACTCCCTAACGAGTTTGTTTGTTACCAGCAGGTGTGTTAAAAAAGAAAGAAATCAACACTTATAAGCGCATCATCACTCAAGAATGGTAGACTGGAAATTTTTAATCATGTTACTCTTGGAAAGGAGGCCAGTTAGGGTTTGTTCGTTCCCTTCTGATTAAATTAGATTACTCTCAACCATTTTATCTCACAAATATCACTTTGGATTGATTACGTGAAAAAAACTCAATCGCGATCTATTTTCTCACAACTTCAACGTTAATGACCTATATGTATGTCGTTTTATTAAAACAAATTTTGCAAATAGATACGTAACAAAGTATGTAAGTACTTACTCCCTAACAAGTTTGTTTGTTACCAGCAGGTGTGTTAAAAAAGAAAGAAAACAACACTTATAAGCACACCATATTGATGATAATTTAAATTTTTCTGATCACATAAGTAACATCTGTAAAAAAAAGCAGTTAAAGGGTGAGTGTAATTAATAGATTAAGGAAGTTAATCCCAGCCAAGGCAAAATTACAACTATTTAAGGCTGCTATTCTGCCTTATTTAACTTACTGTAGTATTGTATGGAATTGTTGCAAAGCTAGTGATTCTAGAAAATTAGAGAGGGTACAAGAACGAGCCCTTAGAGCTGTTTATTGTGATAGCATATCATCATATAGCGACCTCCTTAAGAGGGCTAATTTAAAAACCTTACGTAATAGGCGATTACATGACATAGCTGTGTTAATGTTTAAAGTTAAAAATGATCTGTGCCCTAATAATATCAAGAACCTGTTTGTTATTAATAACAACAAATATAATTTAAGAAACAATGATTTCATTATCCCTAGATTTAGTACTACGCGCTATGGTAAGCACTCTCTTAGGTACTTAGGTCCAGTAATCTGGTCTAAGTTAGATGGAAAAATAAGAGCACTAAGAACGCTGCAAGAATTTAAAAACGCTTTACATAAAGTAGATATACAAAGTTTAATCTCTTCGAATAATTGCAAGAACTGTATTTTATGTAAATCTTAAATATTTTAAATATTATCAAGATCATATTATTGTAATTATTATTATCTTATTATCTCATTATATTAAGGTTATTATCTTATTATACAGGGTAGGGTATTATAAACATGGGGTCTACTATTTCGGGGTAGGGTAGTTTTATATGGGAAGAGCTCTTTTATCATATTCCAATAAATTTTTAATGCATAGTTTTATATAGATTAGATTAGTTTAGTTTAGGTGTCCTTACTTAGTGGGAAACTGCTATCTTATTTGACACGTAAATAAAGTTTATTATTATTATTATTATTATTATTACCATCACTCAAGAATGGTAGACTGGAAATTTTTAATCATGTCACTGTTGGAAAGTAGGCCAGTTAGGATTTGTCTGTTCCCTTTTGATTAAATTAGATTACTCTCAACCACTTTATCTCACAAATGTTACTTTGGACTAAATACGTGAAAAAAACTCAATTGCGATCTATTTTCTCACAACTTCAACGTTAATGACCTATATGTATGTCGTTTTATTAAAACAAATTTTGCAAATAGATACGTAGCAAAGTATGTAAGTACTTACCCTCTAACGAGTTTGTTTGTTACCAGCAGATATGTTAAAAAAGAAAGAAAACAACACTTATTAGCGCACCATCACTCAAGAATGGTAGACTGGATACTTAAAATCATGTTACTCTTGGAAAGGAGGCCAGTTAGGGTTTGTTCGTTCCCTTTTGATTAAATTAGATTACTCTCAACCACTTTATCTCACAAATATTACTTTGGACTGATTACGTGAAAAAAACTCAATCGCGATCTATTTTCTCACAACTTCAACGTTAATGACCTATATGTATGTCGTCAGTATTAAACAAATTTTGCAAATAGATACGTAGCAAAGTATGTAAGTACTTACTCCCTAACGAGTTTGTTTGTTACCAGCAGGTGTGTTAAAAAAGAAAGAAAACAATACTGATAAGCGCACCATCACTCAAGAATGGTAGACTGGAAACTTTTAATCGTGTTACTCTTGGAAAGGAGGCCAGTTAGGGTTTGTTCGTTCCCTTTTGATTAAATAAGATTACTCTCAACCACTTTATCTCACAAATATTACTTTGGACTGATTACGTGAAAAAAACTCAATCGTGATCTATTTTCTCACAACTTTAACGTTAATGACCTATATGTATGTCGTTTTATTAAAACAAATTTTGCAAATAGATACGTAGTAAAGTATGTAAGTACTTACTCCCTAACGAGTTTGTTTGTTACCAGCAGGTGTGTTAAAAAAGAAAGAAAACAACACTTATAAGCGCACCATCACTCAAGAATGGTAGACTGGAGAGTTTTGACCATGTTACTCTTGGAAAGGAGGCCAGTTAGGGTTTGTTCGTTCCCTTTTGATTAAATTAGATTACTCTCAACCACTTTATCTCACAAATATCACTTTGGATTGATTACGTGAAAAAAACTCAATCACGATCTATTTTCTCACAACTTCAACGTTAATGACCTATATGTATGTCGTTTTATTAAAACAAATTCTGCAAATAGATACGTAGCAAAGTATGCAAGTACTTACACCCTAACGAGTTTGTTTGTTACCAGCAGGTGTGTTAAAAAAGAAAGAAAACAGCACTTATAAGTGCACCATCACTCAAGAATGGTAGACTGGAAAGTTTTGACCATGTTACTCTTGGAAAGGAGGCCATTTAGGGTTTGTTTGTTCCCTTTTGATTAAATTAGATTACTCTCAACCACTTTATTTCACAAATATTATTTTTGATTCATTCCGTGAAAAAAAATTAGAAAACTACGCAGAGAACACAATTGTTTGGTTGTTATCATGATGGGTGATAAAAGAAAGAAAGAAAGTAACATGTGTTCCGATCACTCTTAGTTAGCGATATTATTGGGGAAATCATAACTAATTTTACTCTCGGTAAGGAGGCCAAGGAAGTTACGGTTTGTGCGTTCTGCTGATCTGATCTGATTGGGCTACAACCGGGCTTCCTAATTTGCCACTTGAAAAGTGCTGTGACAAACCTCTATATCAAAATATTGAGTACAGTTGAAAAAAAATTAAACAAAATTGAAAAAAAAAAAAAACAACAACAAAAACTACTACATTTAAGTTATGGTGCACAAGTCCAAACCTAGTCGAATTAAAGTTCATTTGGCTCTTGAAAGACACTTGGTACTTTCATTTAAGTAATGATTGAATGAGGCAGACAGTTCTTCCTACTTTAAGGAAACTATGTCAAAGCTTAACTGATACAAAAAGCGCGCTTTGATTGGTCAAAAAACTATTGTATATTTGCCTGTGTACCCATTGAAAACTAAATCATCTTCCTTTCCTATAGAATGGCGCCTCAAGGGGCGAACTCGCGGATTTTAATAATGAGAAAGATTTTATTAATTGAAACTTATCAATTATTTATTTAAAATGCAGTTTACCAACTGGCTGCTCCCTTTTTAAACCCTAATTTCCGCTGCGTGGTTCTCGACTAGAATTCTCTAACCTGCTCATAGAGAAGGAGAAGTTGGCATGTTTTTGCTTCAAGAAAATTTTAACAACAAACTAATCGGACTTTTTGCATAAGAACAAAAACTACTCGCAAAAGTGCATGTGCACTCAAGATTTTATAGTAATTCCGTTTGTTGTCCGCTATTTCAGGTTTCATTTGATAGTTTTGCCAAGTCTAAGTGTTTTAAGCACTTTCTGTTAATTTTAACGAGGACTCGAGGAAAGCTTTAATGTAAGCTGAGGCAATAGACACAAATTTGCTTATGGGAAAATAGTGTACCGTGTGTTTAAAAAAAAAAAAAAAAAAAGAGAGAACGAAACCAGGATGGAATTTGATTCAGTGCTCACGACTCGATCGATGTCATTGTCTTTTTATTTTCCACTTTAGTTATGGGAGTTAACTGAGTTAACTCCTCTCTGAGGAATTTATTTCACAAGTTAAAATTCTACCAACGACCTTTATTCACTGAGAAAGCTTCGGGTAATATATAAAAAACTGCTTCTTAGCCTTGCAAACCTTAAAATTTTTCCGTAAAAATTATCAGATCGCAATCGCATTTGTAGGAAAATTCTTGCGGCAAAGATCGCGTTTTCGATGACCAAATTGAAATATTCATCACTGGACGTTATTGTTTGTGTCCTTAGCTTACATATGGCTGTGTCCCGTTAGTTTTCTTTACAATTTCTGCACAATTTCACTGCCGTTACTTTTATTCAGCTGTAAATTAATTGCAGTCTTCGTTCATCTGGCCGGCGTGTTCTCCCAACATCCCGCGTTGTTTATTAGTTAATTCCTTAAAATACGTTGTGGCTTATTTCGTTAGCAGTGGAGCTTTGAGAACTAAATTAATAGGGGGTCTTTCATGGATTAACAAAAAAATATCAAGCATCATGCGCAATATTCTTCAGCCTGACCCTATGTGATCAGAAGAAAGGAACGGAGTAATGGTGTTATACCAGATATATACGAATTGAAATGGATGAAAATACGATTCAGAGGCCTTGGTAAATTCAAGTGGGTTGAGATTAAACAGTAACAACCAAACAAACGCTCTACAATGAATAAGTTATAACGCCCTAATGAGTTTGATTGTAACCTGAATAAATATATGTTATTTGTCGGCTAAGGGTCGGTCCGTATGGTGAAAAACTGTGACCGAGGTGTTGAAAATGACTTCTGAGGTGTTGAAAATGCTGCCCGAGGCCATAGGTCACAGTTTTTCACCATACGGACCGACCCTTGGCCGATAAATAACATATGTATGTATATATATATTTTTTAAACTTAACGAAATTCTTTCCGAAAGAACCCGGATGATTTAGGGCTGTCAATACGGCAAGATAAACTGAACAATTTTAGGCGAGTAAATGGTAGTTAAAATAGAGGTCACGCAAATTGCTTCACCGAAACATTTTCATTTGCTTAACGATAAAGGTGATTTAAAAGGCTTCCAAACAAACTTTGAAACATTATTTTTACAATTATCTGTCACATTCTGACACCTGTCAATTAGAGAGTGCGTAAGAGAAAAAAAGAGCGCATGTACACTTTTAAAAAATAACGAAACTAGTTTGGCAAGGACTGTCACGACAATATTTTCTTCAAAAACAGTCGATGATCGAACGGAAAGTATTATTCACTCTCACCGACGATTAATTCATGTGCAAAGATTTACCTCTGTTCATTAGGCAAACGGCGAGGAAAATAATTGTAAGTAAATATTTATTATTTTGAAGTTGTGTGAGTCTGCTCGTTTGATTGCTGCAATGGCGTGTGTAAATTGGTCTTTCCTCCACAAAAACTAAATTTGAATGATGCACTCCAACGAGACACAAGGGGATTTAATGCAGCCTTTTCTCAATGAATTCCTTCAGTTTCTGTTGTGTAATTTACGGTACAAATTTCCAAATTAAACGGACTTGGAAAGACTCACGCGCTCTTTCACTAAGCACAAATTGTTTGAAAAAAGTCAGATATTAAATGAATGAAAGTTCCATCGTTTAGTCTGACTGTAACCAAATACCTCACGTTTTAACTTTCTAGGTACTTTTTGTGAACGATTAAAATCAATTGCAGACGGTTTTTAGGCCCTTGTCAACCACCGTACTGACACTATTACTTATAAAAATTCGTTCTGAAACCAATATTTTTCTGTAAACCAAATTGATTTGAGAGAGAGAGAAAAGAGAGGATTCATGAGTATTTATCGGCTTGAGGTAGTGACCGACGCGTTTGCTTAAAAGTACTGCCCAGCTGCAAAAACGAAATATATTTATGAAAAATGGCAACAAAAGTTGGGATGTACTCGGCGACTCACGAAAGCGTTACCGTGGCCTGCGGGCAGAGGTAGGAAAATACTGACCGGGTAAAGAACCAATTAGATTGCAGGATTCGTTACTGTGCCCTCTAAAAAAAATAATGCGAAATATTGACTTAGTCTCCAAGAAATCTGTAAAAGTCACAACCGAATGGTGCTACGCACGCATTATGGAAAAAAAACCGTTCTTTAATTTGTCAAATCATTTCATTTTCCAACAGATGATCTTCTGCACCTTAACCTGTCTTAATTGTGTGTGATCAGGATCTGAGATTAAATCGAATCAAATACTTCGATTAAAAAAATAACTGGTAATAACATTGTTCAAGTCAACTTTTATAAACAATCTAAGCTAAAATAACCAAGATGGATAATAAAAAATAATGGTTACTTACAGCCTGATTGTAACCGGGTCAGGAAGGTAATGAGGAACAATTGGAAAGACAATAAAAGGATAGATAATGATGAGGAAATGAACTAAATTGATTTGAAAATTGTAATTATTCAATATTTTTCCAACTCGATTAGATTATTAAAACAGTACTCACATCCTGTATGGAGCAGCAAAGGGGAAAAAAAATAGAAAATTATGTCAAATACAAATTAATGAAACTTGGTTAAGTTCATCACCTAAGAAATTGTTCCAGACATTGAAACATTCCCCTTCATTTTAGATTATTGGGCTAGAGATCAATGAACGGCAATCAAAAACACATTAAAAAGTTAATAACATACCTAATGACATAATTTACATAAAGAGGATTATTTACAAAACTAGTCAAACATTGATGCCTAACATGTACATATAACTGGTTTACTAAAACATATTGTTGCCTAACAAACTTTAATTTTCTTGACATACCGAAATTATTTTTTTCATCAACGTACGATACTATCCTCGATCACGAAAAAAGACAATAATAACTGTGATAACAATTAATAATTCTAATGATTATGATAGAAAAAATTATAATAAAATCAATGATAATACCAAATAAGTAAATAAACGAGCCATTTCACGCGATATTTAGATATGTATATTTATCTTCTACATACGGACATTATGTTGTTTCAATGAACTTGTTTAAAGTTGCAACAAAGCAGTGAGAATTTTCCGAGATAATTTACATCAAATCAACCTCGACCCTGCATTCTTTTCTGCTCCTTACAAAATATTCCACAACAGTGGTTCTGAGGCGTTCATTGAAGTTTGTCAATGGTCACCGACAGCGAATAAATCATTCCCGACTGGTTATTACGGAAACCAATTTGATTCAATCAATTGATAGCAATTGCTAACTTTAGCTTTTTTTCGGTGCGCGACTTTAACGTGACTGTTTTACTCCACTGTGAATTGTAAACGGGGTTTTTACAGCGAATAAATCAGTTTTCCAGTTCTGTTAAGTTCGCGAATGGTTATTACGAAAACCAATTGACTTATAGCAATCGATGATGATACTTTTATATGTCAGAAATTTACGTATGATCGACGAATAACATATTTGTGACTGTTTGTGGACTTAAGAGCAACGATTACGTCAAATTTCACCGGTTATCGCAATACACAAAACAGACAAATCTACCGCACGATGTAAGCTACCTATGTTTTTCACTGCCAGCCATGAAACTGGTTCTAAGACGAGAACTTTGACGGACAGATCAAAGAAATAAAATAATGGTGACCAGCGATAATCATGTAGGGTTGGCGTGTTAAGTCATCTTAACTGATGTCATGTTACTTCAGCATGTGTTCAAGTAAGTAAATTTCATAGTTATCCAGGAATGATAATCATAATAATAACCGTCATAATCGTAAAAGGTACTTGGCAGCGAGTATTGAGGGAGAAATTGCTGAAAGATAATCTCATCATAAACTTTAACACACGATCATTTCTATTCAGTGTTTAAATGAACATGGCGCTCGGTTGCCATTTTTGTTTTCTGTTGAAAGAGTTCGTGCCTAAGAAATGATTGGATCAATATCAGCATCTGGGCAACTGCCCACCTATCCCTCCCCTAACCCAACATTAACCCTCACTTGTAATTCAAACATCTACGAATTCTAGAGTTTAATGACAAATCGTTTCATCAGAAAATCTCGTTGACACTTGTTTCAATATGTTAGTTTCGCGATACCAATGCCTTTAGAGGGGCGCATTCAAGCGAGGCTATATCTAAAGTTGATTTTCATTTGGCTGCAAATTTAAATCCTTCTCTCAAAACTACTTAATGATACCGAACTGATGGTCACCTCGCTAACGTATTTTCAAGATCAGACAATCTATTCTATTCTATTCCAAGTTACGAAATTGAATCAATAACTTAGAGTTTATCACCTTCCTACATAAGTAAATTGGCATATGCATCCAATTCTTTAATCGATGAGTACTTCCTGTTAACAGTCATCGTTATCAACAAAAAGTAAAAGGACGAAAACAACATGAGTTTCCCGTCCAAAAATTGTCTGTTAGAATCCTAGCTTAGAGAGAGAGAACAACGTAGAAAACATTGTAAATACCAAGGAGGACTCGATGTATCATTATGATTCTACAAACAGTTATTTTTACGTTTTCACTTACCACCTGATGTGATTATTTCATCCATCATGGTTGACATAGAAAGCAGAGAAAAAGATTGGGATAAGTAGAGTTCAGGCGTTGAAACACTTGATCGGTTCAAAATTCAGTAAATCAAAGTAGTATTAAGAAGCTTCCTACTGATCATCACTACAGACTGAAAACTGGCCCTCGTTCTTCAATGATGCTATTGTATATAGATATGATAGAACGACTGATATCAGAAAGTCAAACTCTCATCCCATATGTGACCCTCCACGGGGTTTCAGAGAATAAGGTGAAAGCACGCACACGGCACGTTATAACACGCTCGCACGCTAAAGGCATGACAAGCTTACCGTGCAGATATGCGCACAAAAACAATTGATTTTGGAAAGTGTGTCCGTAGTTCATATCTGGCTAACACTGTAGGGCTTTGTTTCTATAACACGCTAGATTTTTTTTTTCTTAACACGCTAAGTTCCTCTGTTTCCTTAACACGCCAGCCTATCTTGTACAACCCAGCTCACTTTGTTACTTGTGTTTTTCAGCTTCTTAATTGTGAGAATGGTATTTGTAAAGTATATTACTTAGAGAATATAAGCGGAAATGCAGAAGATCTTCTGTTCTATCCGAAAGTTGTAATAAAAGATAAAACATTCCCGGCAAATCATGGCTCTTTCCCTCAGGATTTTCACAGGGAATTCAGTGAGCACGACGTGTTTCACAAGGTCCGGAGGAGCTCAGTTTGAACACATGAGTTACTTTTTTAAAACTTAATTCTTACCTTGTAAAATATAAATCCTTATCGCTTCCCACAGTTAAACCTTTAACTCCCAAGATCTGATTGTTAATTCTCCCCTGTAGCTGCTACGCATTTCCTTGTAAATTAGTTATGAGAACGTGTTGCTTGATCAAGATAGCCGCTTCTACCTGATAAGCTCGAATATTCTCATTACCTGTTTGCTGAATAATGTATGGGTATTATAGGGAGAAGTTTCATGTTAATATCATCTGGGAGTTAAAGGGTTAATAAGCTCAGTGACGAATCTTTGTGAATCCTTTAGCAACATATTTCTGGCTCCAGGTACAAAAAAAGCAACGTTAACTTTTAAGAGGCGTGTTCTAAAATTGGCACGGTTACTGTGTTGTCTCGTGCAAAGTTGCGAGCAAGATCTTACCACGTTCCTTTGTTTCTACCGTGCGAAGCAGACAATGGCTGCGAAGTTACTGAGGCAAGTAACTAACACGCTGCTAACGTGTTAAAAGCTAGTTCTTTTCTTTTAACGTGCGAGCGTACCTTGTGCGTGCGTTCATCTTATTCCCCGAATCCCGTGGAGGGTCACATATATTATATAAGTCACAGTGTTCTGCTTACTATACACGTTTGTTTTGTATTATTTTGCTATTAAGTAAGTTATTTAATTCAGTTGCCTCATTAAATTGAGTTCATCACTTACAGACTGTTTAATTTGACAAAGGCAGTGCATGGATAGAGAAAGAAAATAATAACAATTAATTCAGGGAGAGTAAATTAAAAAAAAGAATAAAAATATTGATAATAAGTGAGCAAAAAATGAATTACTCGATTATGTAAACTGATCAAACACATCAATTCGATGCTCTCAGACTATTTTATTAATTAATGATGTAAAAGGAAACAAAAATGTGTTACGAAAAATTGTAGTGCGTGACAGTATGACCTTTTAGAAGCTTCGCGAGAGGTCATAGTTTGTTTATTTTAGTGTATTGCGCAAGCGTTTCGTAAAGCGGTTTATTTTTTATTCTTTCAATAATTAGACTTTGTCCCGAAAAAGTTACAGGAAAGTTTGAAGGACAAACAATGAATAAATGATTAACTAAGTGAACACATAGGGGTTTTTTGGGGCGAGTTTACCGGTAACCACACATCAGGGACCAATCACCATCACTCATCTGGGGGGAAAGAGGGGTGGGTGGAGAATTCTGGGGGGGTTTCACATGGTTTTGTCATGGAGAACATAGGAAGGGTCAGTCGTCAATAACGGAGATGAAAGAAGAGACTGTTGAAATTTGAGTTTTTCATTTATCCCATCTCCACTTCCCCCTCCCCCCTCCCTCTCCCCCTTCTTCCCTTCTTTCCTTCGTTCTTTTGGGTACCTGGTTATGCACATTACAGTTCTCTAAAAGGGTCAAAGTATTTATTGCATTGATGCGAAACGCGTAATTAAAGCTAAAATCTCACTTGAATAAGTTCAGTTTTAAAATGAACTTGATGTTATGCTTAATGTCAAACTTTAGTACTTCGAATTCTGATTTACATATCATGAACAAACACCAAGGGTCCCCAATAGGGTTCTTTAGTCGCGCGATCCCGACTTAAGTCCCGTAATCCCGACGGTTTATACCGGCCAATCCTGATCCCGATCATAAATTTTTGTTCTTCGTCCATTCGCTCAACTTGAAAGGGCCTTCTACGATGGGTGATGATATTCTCTACCAGCACTGATCTGTTGATGTCTTTGCTCACCGCGAGGCGTAAGTTTAACTCTTTTCAACCAAACGATACCATTCATTTTAGAAGTTTTCAAAGTTTTTCACGAATAACTTACGCCAGTCACGGAGACGATTTCCTTCCGTTCTAACTTCGATCTCGGATAAACATATAAGTAAAGACAGGTCAGTATCAAGGAAACGAATAAAAATGTCAACAAGTGCATAAAACAAAAAAAAAAAGGTGACGGCAATCCCATTGCTTCCGTAACAAGGGAATCTACGAAAAGTCAACTGAACACAATTTTGCTGTTGAAGCGAATACTTCCTCCAAAGCGGGAAAAATCTTCTGTGGAGATAATGAGTCTCTCGTTCCAAAGATAGAGTGACCATGATCACATCTGGTCTCGTCGTCCAGAAATGGCTTATTCGATTCTTCATCACTGCTGGGGAATCGTACTCTAATATCTCATTTTCCTCTTCGTCTGTCTTTTTTTTTTTTTTTTTTTGCTGCTCCTCGAGGTCAGACAGTTCGAAGCTGAGCGGTTGACCTGGCTGGATTTCTTTCTAATCGAGGTACGACGGGAGAGTTCCAGCTTTTGCCATCTGACGCACCGCAACACCAAAATGTTTGCGCCCAGTCCTTCATGTTCTGCATATTCTATGGTGCTATTGGTACAGGTGATATCATTTGAATACCGGTGTGGCCGACAGGATCATAGCAAGTTCGGGTACAGGATACAAAGACTTTGAATTTGTCAAAATAATACACCACCCAATGGGTTGTCCTCTTTAAGGCTTCTTTGGCTGCATTTTCAAAGTGTCTTGCGTAAATTAACACCGATCGAAGTGGATCTTTGTAATAAATGCACAACTGAGTGAGCACTCTCCACTTCTATTGTCGTAGGACTCACCAGGTTATAAACGCGTTTGTGGAAAGAAGTGAAACACGATCTCATAAACACGGCTTCGTGGGAAGCCAGGCTTTTTAGGACTTTGACGTAGAACAATCTCTGTATAAATTCTCGTCAACGGATGGCCCGGTTCTCGGTGCGTTTAAGTTATTGTTTCCCGAATCCCGCCCCTCAAAATTGCCGATTCTCATGTGCCGTTCATAGTGACAATCCCGCATCTCGCTCCTGCAAATAAGCCCAATCCCGGATCCCGGGAAACCTACTGGGGACCCTCAACACCTGCAAAGATTTTTGGTATTTGGACAAACCACTATGGGAAAGGTAAAATGAAAATTGTAAATTAAAACTGAATTTGAGATGACACAAACAAAATTATCCACACCCTACCCCCCTCTCCCTTCCCCTTCCCCTTCATGGCAAGTAAAATGACCGGTCTCTAAGGAGAGGAAGTCAATGAAATATCCAAAAGATACTTACACGGAGCTAATGTTTCCGTGTAAATGTTTTGAAAATTGAGAAAAGAAGAAAACAGTCACAAATTAATACAACATTGAGTGACCAGGACTTGATCATTGCAATTGCAGTTAAAAATAAACACATCCAAAATTTAAAAAAAAAAAGGGAAAGGAAAACAAAACAAAACAAAACAGAGAACAACTCAAATGGAAAGTGGAGCAAGGCATACTATGTAGTCAGTAGTAACAACAGTAAGAACAAAAATCATTTTTCCTATTTGGTCCATATTAAAGTTGCTGTTATAATTTCGTTGATATGGGGAAAAAAGGGAGAGATTGAAAAGGACTATCTGTTTGTATCTTGACATGGTAAGTACAGGCTGACTTGAGTAAAAGTACTGTTAGCCATCAGCCCAGTGGAAAGGTGATTGCAATATAAGACAGAAGTGTTCGTAAAAACACACTTACAGCACTGTTGTTCATCTGAATTATCACCACAGTTATTTACTCGATTACAATAAAGATGTTTGACGAGACACTTTCCATTTCCACAGGTGAACTCATAGTTCTCACACTTTCCTGTATAGATATGCGAGTAACGTCAATAATTATACATTAGAATTACTATGAAAAGTCTGATTGGTCGAGAGCTAACTCAATCAATATACGATAGCGTGCTTATTTGGCATAATAAATGCAATCTCTGCAACGGATATTCCAATCAGGATATTACATACTGCCTAGTTTCCTCGACCTTCGTCCGTTTAGTGTTCTCAAATTTTCTGCAAACTTAGAGAGAAATATCCTCTTTTTGCAGATTATTCGAAAAATGGGATCAATATTTGTTTCTGGGCAACCGAGCTCGATATCGATTTGTCGTACTCGATTACCATTCCTGCTAGATAAGCAAACGACGTTTGATAATCGAGCTCGATAACTACAAGTCGAGCTCGATCACTAATCGAGTACGATTACTAATCGAGCTCGACTTGTAGTTATCGAGCTCGATTATCAAACGTCGTTTGCTTATCGAGCAGGAATGGTAATCGAGTACGATATCGAGCTCGGTTGCCCAGAAACAAATATTGATCCGAAAAATGCATGTAATACAGCAATTATTAAATAACTCATTTCCGAATTGTTAAGGGCGTGTAACTGGTACCGAATTTATCACATCCCAAAGAGGCTTGGTGAACATAGCAATACCGTCCGGAGAAACTTCGAACTTCTCCGCGATTACGGTAGACAAACTGAGAAAATATCTTTCCGATCGGGGAATTCAGATGAGTGATAAGAGAAGAGAGAAGGGCTGAAAGTTTTAAAGTTGTGTAAAAATGTGTAAAAAATCGAAGAGGTCGTGGAATCTTTTGAGTGGAAGTTAGAGAAAAAGCTCCACGCAAACGAGGGGCAACCTCCTCATCCCTTTTTTTTTTTGGGTTCTTGGTCTCAAAAATTTTTCAAAATACCAGAGTTCACATTTGTATGACAACTTAGTTGGGAAAGATGACCACTCAGTCGAGAACCTCAGAACATTTAAGTGCCACTCTCGCTAAGAGCGGTCCTCTCGACTTCCCGTCGGAAAAAAGTTTTCTTTTATTTTTTGCCCATGAAAAGGGTTTAGGACACATGTTTCAAAAATAGTTTAGTTGTTTTCCAATTCTCTTTTTTTGCATCGCCACAAACCAAAAATCATTTTTGGCCAGGCCACCCCTGTGAACAGCGATCGAAAGTGTCAATTTCAAAGATTTTGTCTAGCGCGCAGCGACTGCAACAATGTAGCTCACGGAATTCTATCTTGCTACAAGTTACAAGGTGTATTCAGTTAGTTCACAAACAAAATATGGAAACTTCAACTGAAACATTTTTCATGCCAGCGTGATCAGAGGAGACCCTGCTCTTCGACCTTAATTTGCATATCAAAAATTCATTACTTTGTACGAAAAAATTCTCAAAATGCAGGCGTTAATCGGGCCGAAAAAGCATATCAGTGCATAGTTTATACACCAATGAGGTCACGGATTGCCTCAAACTCGCGGGTATATCTCTAGCTTCCATCCACCAACTTCTTAAAAACAGTGCAAATCCATGTGTTTGCTCAATAGCTCCTATCGGAGTTGAGCACGCGAAATCAGCGGTCTCCGGATGAGCTTACGCCAAAACGAGGCTATCGGGTCTAGCTCGCTCTAAAGTACAAGGAAGCAGAGAGGGTAATTAGTAGTAGCTTGGTATTTACATAATATTTTCTCGAGTTTTTAGTTTCTTTATCCATGGTGAAACATTGCATAGCTTTTGGGTGTCAAAACCGAAGTTCCAAAGCGGAATGCAAGGACTTATCATGGCATTCGCTGCCGCTGTCAAACAAGAATTTGCTGGCACAATGGCTCGTGAAACTGCGCCGAGAGAACACTCCGGTAAACAAAAACTCTTATGTCTGTAGTCAGCATTTTGAAGCTAATTGCTTCATAAAACCAATGGGAGGACAAAGAATTCGCTTGAAGCCAGATTCCTTACCGACAAAGTTTATATTTACTGTTGAAAAACCAAAGAGGAAAGAGCCCGCTTATCTAGCAACGTTGAACACAAAGAAAACAAAAATAGAGAAATCGCAGCAGCATTCAGCCCCCGAACCGATAAACATTGAAAACACCGATTTTAAATCTGTGTCAGATGGTATGGAAACTGAACATCTCGAAAGTGAAGGTTTATTTCAAATTGTAGATGAAAACTGGGAACATCAACTTCAGTTAAAGAATGACGAAATCTCATGTTTACTTGAGAAATGGCAAACTAAGGAGCGCGAACTGAACAAAAAAATACAAGAGCTGGAGAATCAACTTGAAGAAGAAAGAAGTGCCAGAAAGGAGCTGGAATTATTAATCGAGAAGAAAGCCTTCAGCATCGAAACTGTAAAGGAAAATGATAAATTATTAAGATTTTACACTGGATTTGAAAACTATGAAGTGTTTTCAATGGTTCTTGACTTTCTGGGGAGGGAGACAGCTGATCACTTGGACTACCAAAACACGGAAAATTTAAGAGAAATCAAGCACAAATATAAACCTGGGCCAAGTAGGGCTTTGAATATCGAAAATGAATTTTTTCTGGTACTTTGTCGTTTGAAAGTGAGGTTGCTTGAAGAAGACTTATCACTCAGATTTGGAGTTTCCCAGAGTGTGGTTTCCCAAATTATTAATACCTGGATCAAGTTTATTTATTTCAGATTCAAAGAACTTGATGTATTTCCTTCCAAAGAGATTGTTAAATTACACCTGCCTGAATGTTTTTGCAAAAAGTATTCAACAACTACTCTAATAATTGATGCTACAGAGATATACATTGAAAAGCCAAACAACCCAGAGGCTCAACAAGTAACATTTTCTTCATACAAAAAAAGCAACACCCTGAAAGCCTTGGTTGGTATTGTACCAAAAGGGGGATTTCATTTGTTTCAACCCTGTATGGTGGCAGTTTTTGGATATGACTGTGTCGAAACAAACCGAAAGCTTTGCTGCTGACATTCTTGAAATCTTTGTTGGATTCATTGTCGTTAGCTTTTCTTTCAATAAAGTAAGACACGATATTCTGAATATTAAATGAAGGGACATCGTCCTTCGCGTCAACCAGCGAAACCCATTGTGCAGATCCAGGGAAATCACAATTGACGGTCGCCGTTTGCTCCAGTGGTTTACTTGCCGCCAAGTGTTGCCTCTTCTCCGTAAAATTATTCTCCCAACCATTTTTATATAACTGATGACCCTGCGGCAGGTAAAACAAATCGATATAGAACTTATGCTTCGATATTCCCTTCAAGCAATGGCAATAATTATAAGGGACAAAAAATATTGCAATCTGTGTACCTTTGAGATAACTCAGCCTTCGTCGCTTCAGACCGTGCACTACCATCTTTAGCCGTCCCTTTGCGGAATGACAACCATTCTTTGAGTCTTTATTTAGTAATATGCCGTGGGCAATTACCACTTATCAACTGCACTTTCTCCTCAGCGGAAAAAAAGGCCGCTTGTGGAAGATTTGTGGAACACTCCATAAGTTTTCCTTGACCCGATAGCCTCGCTTTGATGTTTACTGGATTGTTTGGGTGGCGTGCTCAACTCCGATAAGAGCTATTGCGCGTTGCGCTCGTGTCAAAGATCATTTGCATGATTCTTCGAATTGACCAAGATCTCCTTTTGACAGTTCAAACTTCGTTCGTTTATCTTCTACGTTGAGGATTTTAGGTTTTCACAGCAACTGAATGGAGATTAGATGCCGAGTTGTCCTAAAACGTTGCGTAAACGTGATCAGTCATAACGCTTGCGCGCTTGCGTGACTTACAAAGTAGACAAAGGTGATCGGAAGGCGCCTTCTCGATAATATACGTTGAAATATCAGGCCATGAACTGTGCACAGCGTGGAGAAGATCAAAATTAAAGAATAAAATTGGCACTCTGGTCATAACAGACATATCGCGCGGCTTGAAAGGACACAAAAACAAGTTAAAATAGGTTGCAGTGTTTATGTTTACAAAACAACACGCATACACTCTGAAATAATTCCTGCAATTTCTCCCGAGATTTAGCATACGGAACCCGATGAACTAACCCTCCTTTCCGCAGATTTGTTCCATCACTAATGATGTTACGCTCTTATGGACCACAACGTTTTTGAGGGAGAAACTCGACATTTCTCTGCGACCATCAAAATCAACTGGACAAACCCAGCTTGATATATTGCGTGACGTGATTGTGCAAATCTTTCCCCTTGCCATATGGCCGTTAGTGTAACAAATTAGAATCGAAAGTTATTAAAATGGACTGAATTACATTTTAATGAGAATTTTAACTTTTAAAAAGGTTTACTTGATTCGTAGAAAGCAAAGATTGGGGTGGCTTTGGATATTTAAGCCCTGATTTCTCTCCTGGGACGACGTATCGAGTTATTTGAAGTACTACCAGCTATCCAGCGAAATCCTCGATTACAAGTTAATTTTGTTTCGTTACGGTCAGTTTGACCACGATATGGAAAAAGATATAACAGTTATCGGTATGTTCTGAACACTTTAAGAAGCATTAGAAATGCGATGAAAGTGCTTGTTCACAGCCACAGCACAAGGGAAAATGTGAGGCAGTAAAAGAAAGCCAGACTGACTGGAGATGTTTTTGAAGTTTTCGGAATTTAAGTTGCATTCGTATCACATGAGTAATATATTTGCAATTTCTCGAGAGTGAAGGCTATTATTTAACTAAAAATTGGTTCGTAAGTGCCTATCTGGGCTATCTGCAATAGCAGACAAAACCAGAATTCTCTTGACAAAATCAAAGGACAAATTGTGTCATGACGAATTTTTGTCTTGATTTTTGCATCCGCTTAAAACTTCAAAACTGTCAAATTTCGTCAGAGCTTGATCTGCTCATGAGACCAGCTGGCATAGTTTACCAATGGCTGCGCTTTACATTTTTGTTAATTTTTTTTTTTATTTGACATAGGACCCTTCGGCCAGGATGGTTTTTCAGTACCTTTACCTCAACTTTCATTCTTTTTTCAGTTTTTTCGTAGATTTGAAATGTTGCTGGTGTTGCATAACAGTTTAAGACACGTCAACCGTTGAGTGTTTTCAGTGAGAGTCATCAGCAGAGTACTCGTTATGATTCCTTAAGTTATGTTCCTCGCCAGTTATTACCTCCCTTTGCTCTTCTTCGAATTTGCTATTAGCTCTACGGCAGAATTTCAACTTAAAACAGAAAATCGTTTGTCCATAGGAAATCGAAGATAGACAGGTCTTCCAGGTTACGATTACTTTTCTAATACAAAGCATCTGAGCAACGAACCACATTGTGGTTAGTCTTATTTTTTTTCTTATTTTTTGTGTTACAACTTCTAGAAATTCTTGAGAAAACTTATATTTTCGCGCCGCTAAGTGAGCACCTAGCCTCGCTCTCACGCGAGAATTCGATGCAGGCACTCAACGATTCTGAAATGGGTTATTTGGTTTTCGCATGAGATCATAAATCATCAAACCTTGTGTCTGTGTTAATAACTCAGACCTCGATGGGTTTTCGTTTTCATAATTTATTTTATCCTGCTCAAGCTCACCCAATGATTGCTTATTGAAAGACATGCAACATTGAGCCTCTGCTCGTAAGACAAAGGAAATGAAGAACCAAAAACTGAAAGTCAAGACATGGTGGTGCACAATGCAACGTTCAGTTTGACTCTCCAATTATTAATAACCATTAGCCTCCTTTTGGTGCTAAAATAGTCTTGGATATTAGTCCGCGGACATGGTTTGTTCGAGAATAAACAGATTTCTGAAAGCAAAGTTTGAAAAATGTGAGATTCTAAGAGCAACGATGTCCAGGGACAAATAGATTATCATATTGTTTCGGAGAAAAATACAGGCTACTGAGTTTTTTATCCGTTAAATAGTTTTGCTGCGCTCAACAGCACATAGGTGAAGCGTACTCAATCGACCTCATCTCCTGAAGAAAACTGGCAGAATGCAGTCACAACGTCGCGATCCACACCGAGGTGACCACATCGTGAGACAAACAATTATATTTCCCTTTGAAGTGTTATTTACCGCTACTAATAGCCTATTCTACGACATATCTGTTTATTGTTATCAAATTACTGTTGTTACAGCGGTGCCACCTTATAAAATTTAACCCACATTGTCTTCAGAAAGTAGAAGGTTGCTGCTTACCCTTAGCCTTGCCTCTTTTTTTTATTTTCTATTTTTTTTTGTTTGTTTAATAATGAATGAACTTTTACGTAGGTTTAAGGGCTTACAATCATAACATTTGTTAGGAAAAGGCAAGAAGTTTAAAAAAGGGCATTTGGAAATTAAAAGAGGGTTGATAAGGAAAAAGGAAGGGACACCATACTACGTTCAAAAGAGTTTCTATGAATTTCGATCAGCTTTCTTGACATAAGGCAAAGGAAATAATGATAAAAAAATGAAATCTAAGAAAAACTAGTTGGATTTAATTTTCTTGTTTTTATCCTCCCTATCAAGCAGGAGGAAATCAGCTAAATTTTCTTTTGTTATGCCGCAGTAAACAAGAACTAGCAGGTGATGCATCACTCGGGAAGCCAACAAATGGACATCAGCCGAGAAGACGCCCAAAAAAAGACCTACATTGACCAATTGATGAATGACACAGGATGCAGAATTGAACAACTAGCAATTGCAGTGGAAGACAGAGAAAGGTGGAGGGAGAGTGTCATGGAATACCGAGCAAACTCGACCTGATGATGATGATGATGCCTCATTCTTTTTCATTATTCCGATAAAAAACCCTTTTTCATACTTCAATCATGTTTAATTGTCCCTGATGGCTACATGTGAACCACTTAAAAAGACTAAAAACCACTTATACGACAGTTGGTTAATGCTGTCATTGTATCAGTACGTATTGATATGACACGTAAATAGATCACAATCTGAATTTAAAGTACTTACGGCCAGCTGATTCGTCCAGGTGAAACATGAAAGAAAACAAAAACTTATTGAAATGGTCTACTAGTATTACGATTAATTTTGATATTCAATTAAGGCAATGTCAATGGATGATTTCTAAAATTATTAATTTCAAAGTAATACATCAACGATAAAATAGCTCAATACATCACATAAATTAATACTGCCTCATTCAACAAATTTCGGTTTACTTCATTCGTTGTTAAAGTGATTGTAGCCATCACAAGAATCTTGTCCATAACATCGAAGCTCTGTATCCAAAGATGGACGGATGCAAAATTCATTGCATGTAACGTGCGTCAAAGTTTATATTTATATTTCTCTGTTCTGGAGATGTTATTGTAAATGTGGGGTTCTCGGTAAACAATTCTTTTTTCTTTCTCTCTCTCTCTCTCTCTCTCTTTTTTTTTTTTTTTTTTTTTTTTTTTTCAAAAAAGCATTTGTTATTATAACTTATTTTGACATTACTTTAGGAGTGGGATAGGTTCAGCCCACAACAAATGTAAAAAGAAAAATACTCACTGCATTTTTCGTCTGATCCATCGCTACAGTCCCGGCGTAAGTTGCAGCGTCGAACCGCATCGATACACTTTTCTTGATTTGCACAAGCAAACTGGTGGTCTTTACAAGTTACAAGATGATCAAAAGAATCACACGAATCGTGACCAATTGTTTACAGTATATGTCTTTACACAATCACTTTGACTGTGAAGGTTGCGTCTCACCTCACGCTCGCGCTGTAAGTATTGAGAATCTTGTGATATGAAAGGGCACTTCGCAGCTTACTTTTAAAATTTTTATTTTTTTCCCTCTTGCTTTATATATATACATATATATATATATATATATATATATATTTTTTTTTTTTTTTTTTTTTTTTTTTGTGATTGAAACTGTGCAGTTACATTTCATTACAGATCACGTTTGTTAACTTTTTAACTTCGAAGGAGTGGCGATTGGTCATTTTTTTCTGTTTACCCTTTTAATTTTACTAAATTCTCATAAAATAAACTTCTTATTGAGATATAGTTTTCCATGGTTTTCTTTCTTTTCTCTCGAAGGCTCCAACGAAAGTTTAGAGTGGGCTTTGCCGGATATATGTTCTTAATGACATCATACTCCTGACTTTGCTTTATTGCAAAATGGTTTTCCCTTTATGTACTGACCTACATGTATTTTCCATGACGTTTTTAAATAAAGCTATCCCCCGTGGTATACTGTTATGCTTGCGTTCTGTCAATTTGCCGATAACATGAGTGAGACTTTTATGTTTAATGATGCCTTAGCCAAGCAGAACATCACCGTTAGACTGTGTTTTCTTAAAAAACTTATTTCCTTGGAAATGATTAAAGTAGTAATTTAACATACAAAACAACGGAGTAACATACTCGCAGATGTGCATGGAACGGCTACCAGTGTGAGCAATAGAACAGCCTGAGGATTCATGACAATCTCCATGGAAACAAAAAGTAATAAAGAAAGTAATTAAAAAAAAGGATTGTAGGGCGTCGAATCGTTCCTTGTTTAGGTAAGGAATAAATTAAGTAATTCGCCGACTGTTGCGTTACCAAATCAATCATTCTTACCGATAACAGTAAAGAAAAACTGGTAATAAAAAACGATTGAAATTATAGAATTCTTGGCGGAATTTCAATCTTTTTTTTAATGAGAAGGTGATATTATTTCCTTGAGAAATCAAATTTCCAACAAACAGTTACCGAGAAAACACGTCTTCAAATCTAGATAAATGTGGCCGACAGAAAGCTCCAATTTTCAGTTTGAAACTGTCCACATTAGCATATTTATTTAAAGGAAATGAATGTTGTTCCGTTTTCAAAATCCATCTTGTTATGAGCTGAACGGACCATAGGTGTGTGGAATTGACAAGGACTCAAACAAAGCTTATAGCTTTTCAAAGAAAGATCTTTTCACTACTTTCTTTCCTTGAAAATGAATTTAAACGCATTTGTGGCAGTTTCTAAGGATCATGGTGATACCATCTCCCACAAGTTCCCTTGTAATTATTTTAAAGGAACTAAAGATTGCAAAGGTGTAATGTTTGATCAACACTCTTTGGAATTTTTCAAGTACCATATTTTCTTGCGTAAGAGCCCTCCCCCGAATAAGCCTCCACTCTTTGGGCCAAAATGTCAAATAAGACCCCTACCCTCAAATATGTGCCCCTCCCACTCCCCTCCTCACTTTCTCAATTAGTAGGGATATAAAAAAAAGGCTTTTTCTATTGCCAATTTATTTATTTTTAACCCGTATTTAAAGCGGAAACAGAAACAAGAATAATAGTGTCTTTTACACTCCAGTTATCCCTATATCCGTGTTCTTCCAGAGTTCGTCTATTTGCATTATCTATGCGCTTGAATTTTTTTCTATTGCTCCGCTCTTAGTAAATGGTCTTAACTTCCCAGGCACAACCAGACCATTCTCGAGGATCAGTAACTTCTACGATTATAAAGTTATTGGTATGCGTTTAGATAAAACAGTTGATGAGGAATTATAGCTCAATCAAAAATGTGACCAACAGGCTTTAAACTGCTTCAATTTGTAAGTTACAGTTACATTACCGCTGTCATCTTTTTTTAAGCAAACAAGTCTTTCCCCTTGAAAGATGTTGATATCGACATAACGTCTTCGTGGATTATGTGGCATACTTCTTGTTGTATTTCTATTTGAGACTTAGCCATATAAAGTTACAATAACGTTGAAAAAAAAAACTTAATAAGCGCCCCTCTCGATTAAGCGCCTTTCTTCAAATAAGCACTTCCCCCCCTTCCCCCCCCCCCCCCCGTAGTCAGAAAAGGGGGATTCTGACGTATTTGAAAAAAACCTTGACTTTAATAATCGTTTGTCTCACGATGTAATCACTTGAGGTGTAGATCGCGACGTTTCGGCTGCTTCCTACTGGTCTTCATCAGGCGATGAGGTCGACTGCTCACGCGTTACCATTTGTATCACGGCGATCGAAACGTCGCCATCTACATCTCAAGTGACTACATCGAGAGACAAACTATTAAACAGTTTATTATTACTTGCCACCACGATGAGCAATAACCTCTTTTACCGGATATTGACCTGAAGTATGGGCGCAGAGCCCGATTTCGGCAGTTATTGCAAACCTCTACATGGAGGTATTTGAAGAACAAGCAATAGAATCCACAACACAGAAACCCAAGATCTGGAAGCACTACGTTGATGAAACCATCACCATCCTAGATCGCAGTTATCTCGGCTGTCTCTTACAGCATCTCAACAACCAACAACCTACCATCCGATTCACCATGGAAACTGAGAAAGACAACAAGATCGTCTTTCTCGAATCGTGAGTTACGAGGGAACCATACAGACGCCTGACCAACAGTGTCTACAGAAAATCAACTCACACAAATCAGTACTTAGCGCATGATTCACACCACCCTCAATAAGAAATACGCGGTATTGTTAAGTGTTTGCATGACCGGGCGAAGCGTCTCGCGAAAAAATCATCAGTCATCAAGGAACTGAGACATTTATCATCAGTTCTTGTTTCTAACGGTTTTCCCTCCTTTGTACAGAATATTACGAAAACAAGAAACTCCTCCCTAAGCCGAGGGCCTGTGACGTAGTTCAAGTCTTCAGCGTTTTGCCCTATGTAAAAGGTGTATCAGAGCCTCTTCGCCGTTGCCTAAAACAGCAAGCCATCTGCGCAGTCTTCAAGTCCGAGACGACAATTACATTTAGTACGATCAAAGGACATTGTAAATCCAGCTAGGTAGGACAGTGTGGTTTACACGATTCCCTGTGAATGCGGCAAAACATTGGTGAAATGGGAAGACCTAAGCAAGTGAGGAGAAAAGAACACGAGAGGGATATACGTTTAGCCTGTACCCAGACCTCCGCCGTTTCTGCGCGCGCCAACAACTTGGAAATTTATTGATCGAGACTCACACTGGTACACCAGAAGAGTCAAGGAAGCTATTCACATGAGACTTCTCCCTGATAACATCAACAAGGATAATGGAATCGAAATTTGTGAAGCATGGATACTAACGATCAAGAAACACAAGGGGAGACCTGTTCGACAGCAGACCGCCAGGGGAACAACTTGGGGTCGGACCTCTCATCATCATCATCACCGTCACTGTGCTCTAAAAGAGGATCAGTATCTCCAAACTCATCCATTCTAAAGTAAAATATCTATTATTTCAAAATGAAAGTCAGTGAAAAAAACCAACCCAAATTTTGAAATAAAAAAGACGTCCAACACCCTCAAGGCTGACCGCACAATTCACAGAGTAACATTTAACCCTAATAGGGCATCTTCAGCTGAAGTCCTTAGAGTCCCAGTTCCAAAGCATAATAACAGAGATGTCCTCGTGCCAGGACCTTTTCAACCTATCTTTGACTCAGCAGTTAGTGGTCACGCAAACAGTTATATCGTGAACAATGTTTCAAGAGCTCTTGTTGACAGATTGACTGTGAAATTCGCAGAAATAATCGCACAGAACAATGATGTTTATGATCTATGCAAGCTCTATAAGGA
The DNA here is from genome assembly GCF_964200805.1 of Pocillopora damicornis. Classification (NCBI taxonomy): domain Eukaryota; kingdom Metazoa; phylum Cnidaria; class Anthozoa; order Scleractinia; family Pocilloporidae; genus Pocillopora; species Pocillopora damicornis. Next base: position 14,678,203 of record NC_142674.1, read on the forward strand.
CTCCTCCTTGACTGAGGATGAGAGGGCGAACATGTTCAGAGAAGTTATTCAGTCTCTTGATCTTTGAAAGATCAGATGCAATGCTGAAGATAAGAAGAAATCAGGAGTTGACAATGAGAATAAGCTCAATCGTTTATCAGAACAAATATTGAATTCCATCGTGAGATTCTGAAGGATCATGGATTCTTCCCAAGAGCTCTTTCTGGTGAACTTTTTTTCGAGCTCAGGCTTGCACCTGCCAGTAATGTTCTAATAGGATCTGACAAGACGCAGCTTGCCTGTGAATTGAATAAAATTAGCTTGAGTATGAAGTCATTCGTAGTCAAGAACTCGCTGATGAGGCCTTGTCTAACCACAAAAATCGGAAAGAGGTTCATGCGTGAGCACGTCACTCAAGACAATCTCAGCAGATAAGGGATTAGACACAATCATCAATGAGGGCATCAGTGTCTTCAGAAGATTTGGTAAGGAAAACAGCGCGATAAATGCAACAGACTTTTACGCTAGAAACAGATTCGCTCTTTTTATCGATCTCAGGAGTATGAGAGACAAGGATCTTCATGGAAGTGGATTGAAATTGGTGAATAAAAAAGAAGTTGAGCTCGGAATTAACAGGAAAGCATAGGGTTCAGGGAATGTTGAATGTCATATCTTCATCCTCTCGGATGCTCAGCTCATCATCATTAACCGTGGGCTGGAAAGCGTGACTTATTAATGAAATAACTTCTCATTTACAGAGGCGCAATTTTAACAGAAGAACAAATCAAGGCACGCCACAACATTTTTGCGAGAAGATACAACATTGATATTTGAAAATCTGCACACGAACAATCAACACCCTCCGACACTCCGATGGCGTGACATGAGGATCATTCGAGATGATAATATTCACATCCTCTTCAGACCTCACTAGTGAGACATTGTGAATTATTATTCACCGGTGAAAAATTCGAATTTTCTTGAAATCGAGGTTGGCCCCAGAATATGCAAGAACTGTTTTTTGAATTCAAAGTTGATTTCAAGGTGGACTTGAAATCAAGATTAAATCTCATGAGTTGTCTTAAAGATCAAGGTTTTTTTTCAAAATCCGCCTGAATCCCTCTTTTCTAACTACCCCCCCTCCGCCCCCCCCCCCCCCATTTTAGTCGAGATTTTATGTAGGCAGAACCCGCATTTATAATATTTCTACATAGGCGATCACCACCCAACCACCAAGGAAGCTATTAAATTTTTTGGGTGTGTCTAAGATATATTTTCGGACCACACCTAATAACACGAAATGGGTACTGAATCAGAAGTTTATCTTCTTCTACTCCCATATATTCGAAACCACTTTGTTCAATAACCCAATGCAATGTGATTGAATTTTCTTGCTACAAATTTAGAGGAAAAAGAACCAAAAAACACATTTCGAACATCCGCAAAATTTTTGGAAACTTTATCAATTTAATGTGTGATCTGCGTACGAATTTCTCTCTCTCTCTTTCATTTTTTAGCACACTGGGTTATTAATTTGTCACTAATTTACGGCCACCTCTGGTGATATTGTAGCACTTCTGATAAACATGTAAGTGGCAATGAAAAAGGAGCACCTCACCTTTCTTGCACCTTGGCAGTGACTCAAAACGCTTGCACAATCTGCAAGAATAAAAACATTGCTAACGATGAAATTGGAGCGTTTTTCAAACGGAACTGGAACACTTAAGGATAGGAATTCAATCAGTCACGCTTTGATTAGTTGTGTTATTTGTTCGTCAAAGCCATCTATAGTAAATTCTAATTGGACAAGTTAAACTGGAATTTTATAACCAATTTGTTCGGTGTAAAAATAAAAAATTCATATCGAAAATAACAGGGACATTTATAACGAAACTTGATAAAGCACCGTTGAACATCAATGTAAAAGTTAGACGCGTTTCAAATGAGCATTTACCTCTGGCGCTACATATTTCCTAAAATAAATCCTCCGTTACTGTTCTGTTGAGATAGAAAAGACAATGGTGATCATGAGAATTTATATAATTATAATTATGAGGATATTGGTAATAATGAAAAAAATATCATTTATGAGGATGATATAAATAGTAATGATTTATAGACATATAAATAATCATGTAGCTTTAGTTTTTTCCTAGCTCGACGAGCAATCTTCAAAAAAGCATATTATTCTTTCTGTTCATCACAATTTAAACTTATGACATCATTATTATTTTAAAAAAGCCAATCAAGTAATACATCTTTAGTGCGTGCAACCATCTGGTAACAAATACCATGATTAGCTTACTGACGTCACTAGACTGTTTTTTCAGCAGTTATCAGCAATTGGGAAGTGTTCATTTATTTCTAGCGACCAACAACATATAAAATTAAAAAGCCTTCCCAAACAAAGTGGAGATTCACAATAAAAAGGATGAAGATAACGAATATTTTGCATAAGAATGTATTTCAGAACCAATAACTATATTCTTTAAATGTTTATGACTTCACTTCGAAGCGAGCCAATAAGAGGACGGTAAAATCGTCCCATGGCAATCATCTGGTGTAGAATTTAGTTTTGACTAAAAGTAGTTTATTTAAACAGTTTTTCCCTTCTAAACAGTTTTAAACTAATCGTAAATAAATTTCAGTTCACTGTTAATGCTATTGCCTAGAATGAAAAGTAGTTTATTTAAACAGTTTCAACTCACTGCCAAAGATAATGGAAAACTTATTTTTTGTTTTAATCATTACCTTTCAGTGACACCGCTGAATCCTAAGATCTCCTTTATTTTTAATGCGCAAAATAAAACTACCGTTGAATGTATTTGCCGTAATCGTGCCCAAAAAAGATTTCTTTAGGCACTATCACTATTTCAAATAAGCCAATCAAGTATGAGATTGTTAACGCTTGCAACCATATAGTGACGAGAAGCATAATTATTGTTTTTTTAGAGGGCACGGTAACGAATCTTGGAATCTGATTGGTTCTTTACCCGGTCAGTATTTTCCTATCTCTGCCCACGGGCCACGGTAACGCTTTCGTGAGTCGCCGAGTACATCCCAACTTTCGTTGTCATTTTTCATAAAGATACCTCGTTTTCCGGCTGGGCAATATTTTTTAGCAATCACGTCGGTCACTACCTCAAGCCGATAAATAACTTATGAATCCTCTCTTTTCTCTCTATCAAATCACTTTGGTTTCAGAATGAATTTTTATAAACAATAGTGTCATTACGGTGGTTGACAAGCGGCCTAAAACCGTCTGCAATTAATTTTAATCGTTCACAAAAAGTACCCAGAAAGTTGAAACGTGAGGTATTTGGTTACAGTTAAACTAAACGATGGAACTTTCATTCATTTAATATCCGAATTTTCTCGAGCAATTTGTTCATAGTGAAAGAGCGAGCGAAGTTTTAATTTAAGTTCCACAACAAATATACGCTCCCGGTGAGTCTTTCCAATTCCGTTCAATTTGGACATTTGTACCGTAAATTGCACAACAGAAATTGAAGGGATTTTTTGAGAAAAGGCCGCATTAAATTCCTTTGTGTCTCGTTGGAGTGTGCCGTTCGAATTAAGTTTTTGTGAAGGAAAGACCAGAATTAAACACGCCATTACAGCAAACAAACGAGCAAACTCTCACAACTTCAAAATAAAAAAATTAAATTTACTCACAATTACTTTCCTCGCCGTTTACTTAATGAACAGAGGTAAATCTTCGTACATGAATGAATGGTCGATGAGAGTGAATAATACTTTCCGTTAGCTCATTGACTGATTTTGAAGAAAACATTGTCGTGACAGTCCTTGCCAAACTAGTTCTGTTGGTTTTCAAATGTTCCTACGCTTTTTTTTTTCTTGCGTGCTCTCTAATTGACAGGTGTCAGATTGTGATAGATACTTGTAAAAATAATGTTTCAAAGTTTGTTTGGAAGCCTTTTAAATCACCTTTATCGTTACGGAAATGAAAATGTTTCGCTGAGGCATCTCTCTTAAATTTGCATCGCCTCTATTTCAACTACCATTTACTCACTCAAAAATTGTTCAGTTTATGGAAGATCTTGCCGTATTTACGGCCATAAATCATTCGGGTTCTTTCGGAAAGAATTTCGTCAAGTTTAAAAACAATAAATATGTTATTTACCGGCTAAGGGTCGGTCCGTATGGTGAAAAACTGTTACCGAGGTCTTGAAACAATTAAAAACCCTCTTACGGCCTACGGCCTCGGGCAGTATTTTCAAGACCTCGGTAACAGTTTTTCACCATACGGACCGACCCTTAGCCGGTAAATAACATATGTTTATTTTACCAGCGTCATTAGACTATTGAAACCGATAGCTATCAAAATTGGTCCTTTTAGAAACTCTGGAGATTCTAGTATAACGACCAGTTTAATATTTCGTTTATCTTTTTTCTGTCGAGTTTTGATACTTGCGGAAGCAAACAAATAATATGATAATAATTCCTTTTTCAACTTTTCTTTCTGTTGAAAAATTGATCATTTCGAAACGAAGTGGTTATTTGCTAGTTATAAAAATTCGTTACGTGGTAACACAAACAATAAAAAGGAAGAGGACATGGATTTTGCATAAGAATGCATTTTTTAATACAATGACTATTTTCTTTGCTTTGAAGCGAGCCAATAAGAGGACATCAAAATTGTTTCATTGCAACCATCTGGTGTAGAATTAAGTGCGTGTTAACTAAAAATAGTTTATTTAAACAGGTCTTCCCTTCTAAACAGTTCTGAGTTTATTGTAAATTAATTTCAACTCACTGCCAAAGCTAATGGAAAACTTATTTTGCTTTTATTTGCCACAATCATCCCAAAAAAAAAACTTGTCTTTGGGCATCATCATTATTTCAAATGAGCCAATCAAGTAAGAGATCGTTAACGCTTGCAACCATCCGGTCACAAATAACATAATTGTTTTACTAGCGTCACTGGACTGTTGTAACCAATAGCTGTCAAAACTGGTGCTTTAGAAACTCTGGAGATTTAGCAAATTTACGAACGATTCATATTTAGTTTATCTTTTTTCTGTCGAGTTTTGTTTCTCGCATTTTTTTTGTTTGTTTTTTTTGTGTAACCGTTTTCATTTCGTGTTTTGTTTTGTTTTGTTTTTTTGCAGTTATAAGCAATTGAGAAGCGTTTAGCTATTTTCAACGACCAACAACGGATAAAATTAAAAACCCTACGATGCAATTGACCTAAGTGCATCATTGTAAATTCAATCGGCAGAATAAAAAAAAAAATGGGTGAAGATCGTCAACGAAAATTGATTATACACAGCGCACTTTGATAATTGAATTAAACAACTAATAGGCCTAGAATGAAACATGTATTAGTGATCCGAACGATACCAGAAGAAAACAAGTGATATCATAATAATACTTTTCTCAACTTTTTCCTTCTGTTAAAAAATTGGTCATTCCCAAAAAGTGGAGAGGCGCTAAATATAAAACCTCGTTACGTGATAACAAAAAATGAAAAGGAAGAGGACGACATGGATTTTGCATAAGAATGCATTTCAGAATCCAATTACTATATTCTTTAAATGTTTATGACTTCACTTTGAAGCGAGCCAATAGGAGGACATATGTGGACTGAATTATTTTTTGGACCATTTTTGGACCAGTTTTTTTAGACCAGTTTTTTTTGGACTATTTTAAAGGGGGGGCACACCATTAGTACTGAGGGGGGGTGGGATGAAGTCTATCAGTATTGAGGGAGGGGTGGGAGACAGAGTGTTATTACCCAGGGAGGGGCGAGAGACGGACTATTACTACGCAGGGAGGGGTGGGAGGTGGTTGTTATCGTAAACACTACTGGTTTAATTGGTTTTTCGACTGAATTTTTGTGTCTAAATTTTAGCGCTGGGCTGCAGCTTTTCTTCATTTTTTTGTCATGCGAAAGCGAAACTGCCACGTAAACACTGGACTTTACATTTTGCCGACGGAAAATATCGGCAAGCAACAGTAGCCACAATAGTTCCACTTCGCAGGTTTCGTAGGTTTTTATGTAAGAAGTGATCGGCAGCGGCCCGGGCAAATTGGAAAACAAACCTAGGGGAGTCGCGAGGAATACCTGCTCGCGATTTCCGGTGCCGGTCATTAACTCCTTTGTTTGCGAAACAGATGAAATCGATATTTGCGCTTTCCCATTTTGCAAGTACAGCAGTGTTTTTGGTCGATTCGAGAACACGGATTCCTCTTCGAAATCGTTCGCTGATGATTTTATATAGTAAAGGTATAAACTTAAAAATTGCGATAGCGCTTGTGTATTCTATATACTGCTAAGTTAATGGGTAAGGACCGGAAATTCCGTGATCTCGTCTGATAAGATCAATGACAAAAGAAAGATAGATAAATTTAGTAATTACATACTGAATACACAAAGGGAAACGTGAAGCAACTGATGGTGCACAAGTTGACTCAAAAGGCGCACGCATAACTCAACAGTGGAGGATCGTAAACGCAATATTTTCAATAAAAATTAAAGTCCAGTGTTGACGTGACAGTTTCGCTTTCGCATGACACAAAAATGAAGAAACGCCGCGGCTCAGCGCTAAAATTTAGACTAACAAAATTCAGTCGAAAATACAATTAAAATTGTTTTTAAGATCGAGTAAAAGCTCCATTAACCAGTAGAATTTATTATTACAACCACCTCCCACCCCTCCCTGCGTAGTAATAGTCCGTCTCTCGCCCCTCCCTGAGTAATAACACGCTGTCTCCCACCCCTCCCTCAGTACTGATAGACTTCATCCCACCCCTCCCTCAGTACTGATGGTGTGCTCCCCCCTTTAAAATGGTCCAAAAAAATTGGTCCAAAAAATATTCCAATCCACATTTTACCCTATGCCTTTTTTTCGCACCTGTTTTTATTTTGTGTTTATTTCGTGGTGACGAATGACATAACTACTTTACCGGCGTTTAAAACCTCTGGAGAATCTAGTATTACGAACAGTTTGAAATTTGGTTTTTCTCTGTTCTGTCGAGTTTTGCTTCTCGCATTTTTTTCGTACCTATTTTTATTTCGTGTTCATTTGTTTTCTTTAAAAAGGAAGAGTATGACGAGTATTTTGCATAAGGAAGTATTTCAGGATCCAATAACTATTATCTTTATACGTTTATGGCCTCACTTCGAAGGGAGCCAATAAGAGGACATCAAAATTGTCCTATTGCAACCATCTGGTGTAGAATTAAGTAGGTGTTAACTAAAAATAGTTGATTTAAACAGTTTTTCCCTTCTAAACAGTTCTGAGTCAATTGTAAATTAATTTCAACTCCCTGCCAAAGCTAATGAAAAGCTGAATTTTTTGTTATAATCATTATGTTTTAGTGACACTGCTGAATCCTGAGATCTTCTTTGTTTTTAATGCGCAAATTAAAACTACTGTTGAAAACATTTTCCATAATCGTGCCGAAAAAAACATGTCTTTGGACATCGCCATTATTTCAAATGAGCCAATCAAGTACGAGATCGTTAACGCTTGCAACCATCGGGTAACAAATAACGTAATTATTTTACTAGCGTCACTGGACTGTTGTAAACGAGAGCTGTCGAAATTGGTGCTTTTACTAACTTAGGAGATTCAGCATTACGAACAGTTCAATATTTAGTTTATCTTTTTTCTGCCGAGTTTTCCCTCTCGCTCTATTTTTTTCGTACTTGTTTTCATTTCGTGTTTTGACAGTGACGAATGACATGACCAGCGTTATCAGACTGTATAATCGATTGCTGTCAAAATTGGTTCTTTTTAAAACTCTGGAGATTGGAATATTACGAAGAGTTTAAAATTTGGCTTTCTCTGTTCTGTAGAGTTTTGCTTCTTGCTCTTTTTTTTTCGTACCTGTTTTTACTTCCTGTTCTTTTGTTTTCTTTGTTTTTTTTTCTCAGCAGTTATTAACAATTGAGAAGCGTTTGGCTATTATCTTTGAGCGACAGCAAATATCATTAAAAAGGCCTATAATGCAACTGAATAAAGTGCATCATGGTAAATGCCGTCGGCAGAATCGAAATAAAATGGATGAAGATCGTCGACGAAAATTGACAGCGAATCATCAACATTTTAACAACTGAATCAAACATTTGGTAGGTCTAGAATAAAAAGTAGTTTATTTAAGCAGTTTTTCCTTTCCGGACAGTCTTGAGTTCATTGTAAATTAATTTCAACTCACTGCCAAAGCTCATGGAAAACTTTTTTTTTTCCTAATCATTACCGTTTAGAGACACCGCTGAATCCTAAGATCTCCTTTGTTTTTAATGCCAAAATAAAAAACAACTTTTGAATTTATTTGCCATAATCGTGCCAAAAAAAAACATCTCTTTGGGCGTTTTTATTATTTCAAATGAGTCAGTCAAGTAAGAGATCGGTAACGTTTGCAACCATCTGGTGACGAATAACATAACTATTTTCCTAGCGTCATCGGACTGTATAACCGATTTCTGTCATAATTGGTCCTTTTAAAAACTCTGGAGATTGCAGTATTACGAACAGTTTAAAATTTGGTTTTTCTCTGTTCTGATGAGTTTTAATTCTCGCTTTTTTTTCGTACCTGTTTTTATTTCGTGCTTTGTTTTGTTTTTTTTTTTAACAGTTACTGGCAATTGAGAAGCGTTTAGCCGATTTCAGCGACCAGCAGGAAATATTTGTAAAAACGCCTACAATGCAAATGAATAAGGAGCATCGTGGCAAACTCAATCGGCAGAATTGAAATAAAATTAGAAGCGAATCATCAACAATTTATCAAACAACTAATAGGCCTAGAATGAAACTCGTTTTAGTGATCCGAACAAGACCAGAAGAAAACAACTAATGATGATAATGTCTTTCTCGCCTTTTTCCTTCTGTTGAAAAATTGATTATTTCCAAAGTAAATGGAGAGTCGCTAGATATAAAGCCACGATCCGGGATGACACAAACAATAAGAAGGAAGGGTATGACAAATATTTTGCATAAGGAAGTATTTCAGAATCCAATAACTATTATCTTTATATGTTTATGATCTCACTTCGAAGGGAGCCAATAAGTGCACATCAAAATTGTCTCATTGCAACCATCTGGTGTAGAATTAAGTGCGTGTTAACAAAAAATAGTTTATTTAAACAGTTTTTCTCTTCTGAACAGTTTTTAGTTCATTGTAAATTAATTTCAACTCACTGCCAAAGCTAATGAAAAGCTGAAGTTTTTGTTTTAATCATTATGTTTTAGTGACACCGCTGAATCCTAAGATCTCCTTTGCTTTTTATGCGTAAATTAAAACTAATGTTGAATAAATTTGCCATAATCGTGCCGAAAAGAAATATGTCTTTGGGCATCATCATTATTTCAAATGAGCCAATCAGGTAAGAGATCGTTAACGCTGGCAACCATCGGGTAAAGGATAACGTAATTATTTTACTAGCGTCACTGGACTGTTGTAAACGAGAGCTGTCGAAATTGGTGCTTTTACTTATTCGGAGATTTAGCATTACGAATAGTTCAATATTTAGTTTATCTTTTTTCTGCCGTGTTTTCCCTCTCGCTCTATTTTTTTCGCACTTGATTTCATTTCGTGTTTTGTTTTGATTCGTTTTGGTTTTTTTTTTCAGCAGTGACGAATGACATGAGTAGCGTCATCAGACTGTATAACCGATTGCTGTCAAAATTGGTCCTTTAAAAAACTCCGGAGATTTGAATATTACGAAGAGTTTAAAATTTGGTTTTTCTCTGTTCTGAAGAAATTCGCTTCTCACTTTTTTTTCGTACCTTTTTTTATTTCGTGTTCTTTTGTTTAGTTTCGTTTATTTTAATAGTTATTTACAATTGAGAAGCGCTGAGCTATTATCAACGACCGGCAGCAAATATTTTTAAAAACGCCAAGAGTGCAACTGAATAAAGTGCATCATGGTAAACACAATCGGCAGAATCGAAATAAAATGGGTGAAGATCGGCAACGAAAATTAGCAGCGAATCATCAACAATTAAGCAATTGAATCAAACAACTAATAGGCCTAGAATGAAACTCGTTTTAGTGATCCGAACAAGACCAGAAGAAAACAACTAATGATGATAATGTCTTTCTCACCTTTTTCCTTCTGTTGAAAATTTGATTATTTCCAAGGTAAATGGAGAGTCGCTAGATATAAAGCCACGATCCACGATGACAAATACTATAAAAAGGAAGAATGTGACGAGTATTTTGCATGAGGAAGTATTTCAGAATCCAATAACTGTTATCTTTATATGTTCATGACTTCGCTTCGAAGGGAGCCAATAAGAGGACATTAAAATTGTCCCATTGCAACCATCTGGTGTAGAATTAAGTGCGTGTTAACTAAAAATAGTTTATTTAAACAGTTTTTCCCTTCTCAACAGTTCTGAGTTTATTGTAAATTTATTTCAGTTCACTGCCAAAGCTAATGAAAAACTGAATATTTTGTTTCAATCATTATGTTTTAGTGACACCGCTGAATCTAAAGATCTCCTTTGTTTTTAATGCGCAAGCTAAAACTACTGTTGAATAAATTTGCCATAATCGTGCCGAAAAAAACATGTCTATGGGCATCATCAAGAGATCGTTAGCACTTGCAACCATAGGGTAACGAATAACGTAATTATTTTACTAACGTCACTGGACTGTTGTAAACGAGACGTGTCGAAATTGGTGCTTTTACTAACTTGGGAGACTTAGCATTACGAACAGTTCAATATTTAGTTTATCTTTTTTCTACCGAGTTTTCCCTCTCGTTCTATTTTTTTCGAACTTGTTTTCATTTCGTGTTTTGTTTTCATTTGTTTTGGTTTTTTTTTCAACAGTGACGAATAACATGACTAGCGTCATCAGACTGTATAACCGATTTCTGTCAAAATTGGTCCTTTTAAAAACTCTGGAGATTTGAATATTATGAAGCGTTTAAAATTTGGTTTTTCTCTTTTTTGTCGAGTTCTGCTTCCCGCCTGTTTTTTTTTTTCACCTGTTTTTATCTCTTGTTTATTACGTGGTGACGAATGACATAACTATTTTACCGGCGTCATTGGTCTGTATAACCAATTGCTGTCAAAAACGGGTCCTTTAGAACCTCTGGAGAATTTAGTATTACGAATAGTTTAAAATTTGGTTTTTCTCTGTTCTGTCGAGTTTTGCTTCTCGCTTTTTATTTCGTACCTGTTTTTATTTCGTGTTCTTTTGGTTTGTTTCGTTTTTTTAACAGTTATTTACAACTGAGAAGCGTTGTGCTATTTTCAGCGACCGACAGCAAATATCATTAAAAAAAACCTATAATGCAACTGATTAAAGTGCATCATGGTAAACTCAATCGGCAGAATCGAAATAAAATGGGTGAAGATCGTCAACGAAAATTGACAGCGAATCATCAACAATTTAACAAGTGAATCAAACAACTAATAGGCCTAGAATGAAACTCGTTTTAGTGATCCGAACAATACCAGAAGAAAACAACTAATGATGATAATGTCTTTCTCACCTTTTTCCTTCTGTTGAAAATTTGATTATTTCCAAAGTAAATGGAGAGTCGCTAGATATAAAGCCACGATCGGCGATGACACAAACAATAAAAATGAAGAATTTGAATTTGAGTATTTTGCATAAGGAAGTATTTCAGAATCCAATAACTATTATCTTTATACGTTTATGACCTCACTTCGAAGGGAGCCAATAAGAGGACATAAAAATTGTCCCATTGCGACCATCTGGTGTAGAATTAAGTGCGTGTTAACTAAAAATAGTTTATTTAAACAGTTTTTCCCTTCTAAACAGTTCTGAGTTTATTGTAAACTTATTTCAGTTCACTGCCAAAGCTAATGGAAAACTGAATTTTTTTTTTCAATTATTATGTTTTAGTGACACCGCTGAATCTTAAGATCCCCTTTGTTTTTAATGCGCAAATTAAAACTACTGTTGAATAAATTTGCCATAATCGTGCCGACAAAAAACGTCTTTGGGCATCATCATTATATCAAATGAGCCAGTGAAGTAAGAGATCGTTAACGCTTGCAAGTAATTATTTTACTAGCGTCACTGAACTGTTGTAAATGAGAGCTGTCGAAATTGGCGCTTTAACTAACTTCGGAGATTTAGCATTACGAACATTTCAATATTTAGTTTATCTTTTTTCTGCCGAGTTTTCCCTCTCGCTCTATTTTTTTCGTACTTGTTTTCTTTTCGTGTTTCGTTTTGATTTGTTTTGGTTTTTTTTTCAGCAGTGACGAATGACATGACTAGCGTCATCAAACTGTATAACTGATTGCTGTCAAAATTGGTCCTTTTAAAAACTCTGAAGAATTTAGTATTACGAAGGGTTTAAAATTTGGTTTTTGTCTGTTATTTCGAGTTCTGCTTCTCGCCTCTTTTTTTCCGCAACTGTTTTTATTTTGTGTTTATTTCGTGGTGACGAATGACATAACTATTTTACCAGCGTCATCGTTCTGTATAATCGAGTGCTGTCAAAAATTGGTCCTTAACCTCTGGAGAATTTAGTATTACGAACAGTTTAAAATTTGGTTTTTCTCTGTTCTGTCTAGTTTTGCTTCGCGTTTGTTTTTCGTACTTGTTTTCATTTCGTGTTCTTTTCTTTTGTTTCGTTTTTTTTAATAGTTATTTACAATTGAGAAGCGTTGAGCTATTTTCAGTGATCGACAGCAAATATCATTAAAAAAGCCTATAATGCAACTCAATAAAGTGCATCGGCAGAATCGAAATAAAATAGGTGAAGATCGTCGACGAAAATTGAAAGCGATTCATCAACATTTTAACCACTGAATTAAACATTTAGTAGGCCTAGAGTGAAAAGTAGTTTATTTAAACAGTTTTTCCCTTCTGAACAGTTTTGAGTTCATTGTAAATTAACTTCAACTCACTGCCAAAGCTAATGGTAAACTTATCTTTTGTTTTAATCATTACCTTTTAATGACGACACTGAATCCAAAGATCTCCTTTGTTTTAAATGCGAAGATTAAAAACTACTTCTAAATTTATTTTCCATAATCGTGCCAAAAAAAACATCTCTTTGGGCATTATTATTATTTCAAATGAGTCAGTCAAGTAAAGGTCGTTAACGCTTGCCACCATCTGGTAACGAATAAGGTAACTTTATTACCGATTGCTGTAAAAATTGGTCCTTCTAAAAACTCCAGAGATTTTAGTATTACGAACAGTAATACTAAAAAACCAAATTTGGTTTTTCTCTGTCCTGTCGGGTTTTGCTTCTGGTTTTCTTTTTTTCGTGCCTGTTTTTATTTCATGTTCTTTTGATTTGGTTTGTTTTTTGCAGTTATTGGCAATTGAGAAGCGTTTGGCTATTTTCAGCGACCGACAGCAAATATCATTAAAATCGCCTACAATGCGATTGACTAATGTGCGTCATGGTAAACTCAATCGGCAGAATCGAAATAAAATGGCTGAAGATCGTCAACGAAAATTGATTGCGAATCATCAACAATTTAATAAGTGAATTAAACAAATAATAGGATTTCTCACTTCTCGCCTTTTGAGAAGCGTTTAGCCGATTTCAGCGGCCGGCTGAAAAACTACGGAGATTTTAGTATTACGAACAGTTTAAAATTTGGTTTTTCTCTGTTCTGTCGAGTTTTGCTTCTCGCTTTTTTTTTTTTTTTCGTTTCTGTTTTTATTTCATGTTCTTTTAATTTGGTTTGTTTTTTTGCAGTTATTGGTAATTGAGAAGCGTTTAGCCGATTTCAGCGACCGGCAGGAAATATTGTTAAAAACGCCTAGAATGCAACTGAATAAAGTGTATCATGGTAAACTCAATCGGCAGAATCGAAATAAAATGGGTGAAGATCGTCAACGAAAATTGACAGCGAATCATCAACATTTTAACAACTGAATTAAACATTTAGTAGGCCTAGAGTGAAAAGTAGTTTATTTAAACAGTTTTTCCTTTCTGAGTAGTTTTGAGTTCATTTTAAATTAATTTTAACTCACTGCCAAAGCTCATGGAAAACTTATCTAGTTTTAAACATTACCTTTTAGTGACACTGCTGAATCCTAAGATCTCCTTTCTTTTTAACGCGAAAATTAAAAAAACTACTTTTGAATTTATTTTCCATAATCGTGCCAAAAAAACATCTCTTTGGGCATTATTATTATTTCAAATGAGTCAGTCAAGTAAGAGATCGTTAACGCTTGCCACCATCTGGTGACGAATAACGTAACTCCATTACCGATTGCTGTCAAAATTGGTCCTTTTAAAAACTACGGAGACTTTAGTATTACGAACAGTTTAAAATTTGGTTTTCTCTGTTCTGTCTAGTTTTGCTTCTCGCTCTTTTTTTTTCGAACCTGTTTTTACTTCGTGTTCTCTTCTTTTGTTTCGTTTTTTTTAACAGTTTGCAATTGAGAAGCGTTGAGCTATTTTTAGCGACCGACTGCAAATATCATTAAAAAAGCCTATAATGCAACTGAACAAAGTGCATCGGCAGAATCGAAATAAAATGGGTGAAGATCGTCAGCGAAAATTGACAGCAAATCATCAACATTTTAACAACTGAGTTAAACATTTAGTAGGCCTAGAGTGGAAAGTAATCTATTTAGACAGTTTTTCCCTTCTGAATAGTTTTGAGTTCATTGTAAATTAATTTCAACTCACTGCCAAAGCTAATGGTAAACTTATCTTTTGTTTTAATCATCACCTTTTTTTAGTGACGACACTGCATCCCAAGATCTCCTTTCTTTTAAATGCGAAAATTGAAAACTACTTTTAAATATATTTGCCATAATCGTGCCAAAAAAAACCCTCTCTTTGGGCATTATTATTAGTTCAAATGAGTCAGTCAAGTAAGAGATCGTTACCACTTGCAACCATCTGGTTACGAATAACGTACCTTTTTCACCGATTGCTGTAAAATTGGTCCTTTTAAAAACTCCGGAGATTTTAGTATTACGAACAGTTATAAAAATTTGGTTTTTCTCTGTTCTGTCGGGTTTTTGCTTGCTCGCTTTTTTTTTCGTTCCTGTTTTTATTTCGTGTTCTTTTAGTCTTTTTTTTTTTTCCTTTTGCAGTTATTGGCAATTGAGAAGCGTTTAGCCGATTTCAGCGACCGGCAGCATATATTGTTAAAAACGCCCACAATGCAACTGAATAAAGTGCATCATGGTAAACACAATCGGCAGAATCGAAATAAAATGGGTGAAGATCGTCAACGAAAATTAGCAGCGAATCATCAACAATTTAACGATTGAATTAAACAACTAATAGGCCTAAAATGAAACTCGTTTTAGTGATCCGAACAAGACCAGAAGAAAACAACTAATGATGATAATGTCTTTCTCACCTTTTTCCTTCTGTTGAAAATTCAATTATTTCCAAAGTAAACGGAGAGTCGCTAGATATAAAGCCACAATCTGCGATGACACAAAATAAAATAAAATTTGGTTTTTCTCTGTTCTGTCGAGTTCGGCTTCTCGTCTATTTTTTTTTTCGTACCTATTTTTATTTCGTGTTTATTTCGTGGTGACGAATGACATAACTATTTTACCAACGTCATCGATCTGTATAACCGATTGCTGTCAAAAATTGGTCCTTTTAAAACCTCTGGAGAATTTAGTATTACGAACAGTTTAAAATTTGGTTTTTCTCTGTTCTGTCCAGTTTTGCTTCTCGCTCTTTTTTTTCGTACCTGTTTTTATTTCGTGTTCTTTTGGTTTGTTTCGTTTTTTTAACAGTTATTTACAATTGAGAAGCGTTGAGCTATTTTCAGCGACCGACAGCAGATATCACTAAAAAAGCCTATAATGCAACTGAATAAAGTGCATCGACAGAATCGAAATAAAATGGGTGAAGATCGTCGACGAAAATTGACAGCAAATCATCAGCATTTTAACAACTGAATTAAACATTTAGTAGGCATAGAGCGAAAAGTGGTTTATTTAAATGGTTTTTCCCTTCTGAATAGTTTTGAGTTCATTGTAAATTAATGTCAACTCACTGCCAAAGCTCATGGAAAACTTATTTTTTCTTTAATCATTACCTTTTAGTGACACTGCTGAATCCTAAGATCTCCTTTCTTTTTAACGCGAAAGTTAAAAAAACTACTTTTGAATTTATTTGCCGTAATCGTGCCAAAAAAAACATCTCTTTGGGCATTATTATTATTTCAAATGAGTCAGTCAGGTAAGAGATCGTTAACGCTTGTCACCATCTGGTAACGAATAACATAACTTTATTACCGATTACTGTAAAAAATTGGTCCTTTTAAAAACTGCGGAGATTTTAGTATTACAAACAGTTTCAAATTTGGTTTCCCTCTGTTCTATAGAGTTTTGCTTCTCATTTTTTTTTTTTCGTGCCTGTTTTTATTTCATGTTCTTTTGATTTGGTTTGTTTTTTTGCAGTTATTGGCAATTGAGAAGCGTTTGGCTATTTTCAGCGACCGACAGTAAATATCATTAAAATCGCCTACAATGCGATTGACTAAAGTGTGTCATGGTAAACTCAATCGGCAGAATCGAAATAAAATGGATGAAGATCGTCAACGAAAATTGAAAGCGAATCATCAACAATTTAACAAGTGAATCAAACAACTAATAGGCCTAGAATGAAACTCGTTTTAGTGATCCGAACAAGACCAGAAGAAAACAACTAATGATGATAATGTCTTTCACACCTTTTTCCTCCTGTTGAAAATTTGATTATTTCCAAAGTAAATGGAGGGTCGCTAGATATAACACCACGATCCGTGAAGACACAAACAATAAAAAGGAAGAAAATAACGAGTATTTTGCAGAAGGATGTATTTCAGAATCCAATAACTATTATCTTTATATGTTTATGACCTCACTTCGAAGGGAGCCAATAAAAGGACATCAAAATTGTCTCAGTGCAACCATCTGGTGTGGAATTAAGTGCGTGTTGGCTAAATATAGTTTATTTTAATGGTTTTTCCCTTCTAAACAGTTCTAGTTTTTAGTGACACCGCTGAATCCTAAGATCTCCATTGTTTTTTTATGCGCAAATTAAAACTATTAGCAACTGAGAAGTGTTTAGCTATTTTCAGCGACCGACAGCAAATATAATTAATCAAAGGGCTCTTGGAGCCAGCTCATTCATGTTATGGCTTAAGTTTGTATTGATATCTTGGACTTATTGAATATAGGTATAGTTGAATTCAGTTTATGTGAAATTTCAAGACTAATGGAACAAATTTTCCTTTTCTTTTTGGGCAGTTGTGTGATAAGAAAACTTGTTCATTTGTCGTGATGGGAATTGGAAATAAGGTTATGTGGGCTGGAAGTGGGATGGGCAGAGATCATTAGGCAGACAGTGTCCTTTTTGTTGGTACGTTTGAGTGTTTGTGGGGCGGAGGGTGGGCTGGTTGGGCATGACCGGGCATCAAATGTTGCTCAAGCTGCAAAATATTTATAACCCTCATCTTTCATGATCATTTGCACCATTGTGAAATATTCCTTGCTCGTTTCTTGATATCTTTTGTTTTTAATAAAGCGGTCGTTGCATTTGGTATTTAACAGAGCGGCCACAATCGTTCTTAATAGAATTTCAAACCCCCATATAGTCTGATTTTCACATATCAATATTTGCGTAATCCCCAAACAGATGAGAGATAAAACCATTGGAAAAGTAATCAAATGGCCAGTCACGAAAGCAACGCTTCGCTTTTCCCTATAAAAATTCGCCGGTTCCTCATGTAAGCCAATAACAATATAAGGCACATATGTGAGAATATGTTGAATTTTCCTTGATTTTTACTGACATTTACTCTTAATATGATATTTTATCACGTATCAGACGAAAAAACAATATAAATTCTCAGTCTGCATTTGGTAACCAGTCTGCAGTCTACATTTTATACCTAGTCTGCATTTTGTACCCGGTCTGCTGTCTGCAGTCTGCATTTTGTACTGACCGGATTGGTATTGCTGTTTTTGTTTGAGCGAGCCTCAAGTCCGGACCGAAATAATGGAGCTCGAAAGAAAATATTTAGACCATCTTGGCCGCTATGATGTGTTGACTGTATGCTGAAGAGCTCCCGAGGACAAGCACAATGGTAGAGTAATGATTACTATATACCAAATGAAGACGAACGCGAATGCGTGGCTTGCCAATATAACTGCCTCGGATGCTGATACTCTTCTGCGTGGTAACGGCGTGTTTTGAAATAAACCCGCTAGGGGTCCCCTAGGTGTGAACAATTTGTCTTTTCGATTCAAGTTGCATTTTTAGAAGTTCAGAAATGCGATTTGAGGTTATCATTGTTTTTAAACCATTCAAACATCTTATTTCTTTCCACATGAGTTTCTGAGCTTCATCGAAATTATTTTTTTGACTTTTACTGGGTGGGGAGGGGTAGCATGCGAGACTACTTCCTTTCACGGTCTACAATGCAACTCCCGTCCACGAATACAACTCCCGTCCACGAATACAACTTCCGTCCATGGTCGTCAACTTCCGTCAACATCTGCTCCACCAAGATACCTCATTCGTTGCTTTCAGCATGAATGAGCTAAAAAAACCTACAATGTAATTAACCAAAGTGCATCATGGTAAATTCAATCGGCTGAATTGAAATAAGATGGATGATGATCCTCAACGAAAATTGATTATACACAACTTTCATCAACAATTCAACAACTGAGTTAAACAACTAATAGGCCTCGAATGAAACATGTTTTAATGATCTAAAGGATACCGGAAGAAAACAAATAATATGATAATAATACCTTTCTCAACGTTTTCCTTCGGTTGAAAAAAATTATTCCCAAACAAAGTGGAGAGTCGCCAGATGTAAACCTCGTTCTGTGATGACACAAATAATAAAAAAGTAAATAAATAACAAAAAAAGAAGACGACGACGAGTATTTTGCACAAGGATTAATTTCAGAATCCAATAACTACTTTCTTTGAATGTTTACGACTTCAATTTGAAGCGAGTCAATAAGAGGACAGCAAAATTCATTTTGTAACGTAGGAAGGTCAGACTCTAAGTCCCTCTTGCTTCAGAGAGAGAGATGAAAACAAAGAGTGATGAAACCAAATAAAATTTGAATCAGTGTGAATGGTCACGAATGAAGCTTGTTTGAATTGAATTGACAGGTAGCCCGATTCCAGATCTCACAATGTTAAGCCGCGGCTGCACGAGCGATTATTTACTTGCAATGGTGATGCGATTTTCTCTAAATTTGTCACGTCGCCAGCGCGCGGTGCAAACTACCCGTGTAGCCACCCTCGTGCAAGTGCTGGGATGGCGACAACCATTATATCGCCGAAAAAAATCGCGAGAAATTCGATGAGTTGAACTTTTCGTGACAAAATCACAAACTTTGTCACCCGTTTAGCCGCCACCGCGCGCCGGCGACGTGACAATGTCAAGTAAAAATCGCTCGTGTAGACGCGGCTTTAGAACAGGGTCTTGGTTTGCGTTTGTTGCGACGAAGTTTTTCATCCTCTGGAAAAAAAAGTACAAAGAACAAAAACCGAGATGACTTTGAATTCTTTGAGAGATGAATAACTGAACGCCTCTGAAGGTTTTATGTACCGTGAACAGAGCATCTGATTTTCCAGACGGAAAGATTTGCGAGACAAGATAAGAAGTCTATCGTCTTTTCAAATGAATAAAGGGGTAAGTTTCTAAAGAAACTGTGGTGCTGCGTCGGTGGGAGAGTATAGCAGGTAATTTAGTGTTAACAACCGGGTTGAAAACGCAAATTAGGCACCGTAAAGGGTGAAAAAGCTGACGTTTTGAGCGTTAGCCCTTCGGCTCGAAACGTCAGCTTTTTTAACCTTTACGGTGGCTAATTTACGTTTTCAACCCAGTTGTCAACACTAAATTACCTGCTATTGTCTTTTCACCCTCCTAATCTCAAACGACATTTTCCACCGACGATCTTTATTACGTTACGGCTTATTCTCGAATGCATGTTACTGGGATGCACGTTACTCGCATTTATTCCCATCGATGTCGACACATTGGTTTCGACAATAAATAATTTTGAAAGGAAACCCAAAAAGAAACCATCTAATGACAACGCAAATGCTTACAAAGTATATAAACCGCGAGCGAATTAGTTTAATAACATAGCGCGCGTGCTTTCCCTATACAAGTCCTGTTGAGGCGCTATGAATAAAGTCTTTATTTACGCACAGCCGCGCGTAAATAAGATGATGTGAGCATTTTTTTTTTACCCGGCTTCAGTCTCCGTCCTGTTAAGTTGCAGTGTAGTTTTCCTTCTCTTTGAAATATGGAAGAAACCAGCGAAGAACTGCCCAATTTTCCTGTCGGCATTAACCTTTTAGGTCCTGATCCAACAAGCAAGACAAAGCCGAAAAAAACTCGCAAGTTGCACCTTTCGCAAATTTGTCGGAAGACCAGCTGCAGAAAATTTGGTTTCTTCGCGCAGATCCTTGTTGTCGCTCTGTTATAAAAGAATTTGCTCATGCTTTTAGCTGTGCGTATATCGAGTTATGGATCCACTTAGGAAGTTTGGAGAGCACTCAAAAAGCTAGAGTTGCTTTCGGCTGCGCCTCGAGCTACTCTTACGCATTTTTCTTGCCCTCTAAACTTCCCCGTGCATCCATAACTCGATATTCGCACGCTAAGCATGAACAAATTCTTAAATTTGATGGCATAAGCACTTAGCGCAAAAAACGCAGCAATATTCCTTGATATCGATCAATTCCTCTAATACAAGCAATAGATGGTTATTTTCTCACCTCCCTGATAAAAACGAGCCATTGACAAGTTTCAAGCGATCTCACTTCGCGCTCGCCTCTCTAGTTGCTTTGATACGTTCTCAAGATTATGAAGGTTGGTTATAAAAATAAACCTGCTCTTCAAGTATTTTTCAGACTTAAGGTCGATCTTATGTGTGGGTGGGTTTTTGTTTATTTTTTTTTCTGTTTCATTTGATGAAGATCACAAAAAAGCGATCGGCATTCTATTAAAAGCAATGGCTTTGTTTAAGTTATCCATGAATGAAAACAAGACACAAAATGATGCTAAGTAGAAAAACGTTCGGGTGTAATGAGGACTGATACTCGCTAAGTAATGTTGTCGAAATTTAAGGTTAAGTCCGTCAGAGGTGGGAGTTTTCTAACTCATTTTCAACACAATCAAGCACAGAGTTGCACACTAGCACAGACACAGCCATCTCTTGCAGAGGTTTATGAGGCCGAAATAAGGCGTCTTCGGGAAGAGAACCATAATTTGAGAATTTAGCACAACTCCATTGCAACTCGGCTGAATGAAGTCGTAGCTCAGCTTCAACTAGCAAATGCTGAAGGAATGCTGCTAGAGCAGAGAATTGCAGAGACTGAAAATGTTTTCTACAACACCGAAAAGGACTTCTGGCAATTAACACCGGCAGCCAGAAATAATAAGAAAAGACGAGTCAGGCAACTAGTGGCTCAATCGGTGGAAGGACTGGAGTAGTTTGAGCCCATCAAGGTAAGTAACAATTTTACTTCTTCGTGAAAAATAGAACTGAGACATTGACCAACAGCAAAGTCGCGAAAAAAAATCATATATCTATGTGGCGATCGATCTATCTATGTAGCTATGTTCATACGAAAACAAATTTTGAAGGGAAACCCCTGTCTTCTTCTTCAGATTGAGTTCACTGTACAAGGACGTGAAGTTGTAATTCCACTTGGACACGATGCTGGTGACGAGAGAGAAAACTCCACTTATCGGACGACGCAGCATGTACTTGTTGCGAAAGATGAAGGCTTGATTTCAGACGAGGCATACCATGAGTTGGGGATGGCCTTACCAGACGAGGAAAGAGAGATTCTTCCGCCAATCAGTGTTCTGAAACTGGAGAGGAACAGGCAAAATGTGATCAATGCCTTGCATTCAATACCAGAGGTCAGTGAAAACAAATGTAACTTATTTTAACTACATGTACCTAACTACCAAAGCCAGGCATGACTATAGTGAATAAAATCTGACCAGTGTAGAAATCACAAAGATTCAATTAAAAATAAAAAATCATAGTTGTAATCTCAGACTTAAAGTTAGGTGTATATCACGAGAATGAAAAACAAAAAAAAAAAACAAAGACCTCTATGGCTATTCTAAAAAAAAATCAATACTTCATTCTAATTTACCACAGGCTAAAAAAGGCTTTATTTTGCATTACTTTACATATCACAGTGCAATGGCAAGCAATAACTAATACTGATAACAACGAACATAATAATAATAACAACAATTTATTATGTCAGGAAAAGATCTCCGAGCAATCCTAAACAAACTGGATCATAAACCAATCTTTGAGGGGACAAGTCATCAAAGAAGGACATACAGAGAAGTGAAGAAATTATGGAAGGTAAACATTTTCTTGTGTTAGTTTGGTCACTCGGATCAAAGAGTTAAATTTTAGTCAATATCTAAGGGGCATGACTACAATAAATTATATTAAAATATACTCATCTACATACTTGCTCTCTTTGTTGATAAAATAGGGTTTCAGTGATCTGGTGGAAGCAGTGGACCCAGAACCAGGCCAAGAAAGCTACAAAACACCAGAACAGTTCAAGGACCATACAAGCAAATGGGCTAGATTCTTTTGAGAGGTACACCATGATGAGGTAACTGTGTTCTTTGCAAGTATTGCTTTTATTGAGATAAAATAAAAACGTAGAGTTGAAATTCTTGGCAATATAATTAAACATTGATCTTTTCCTGGCATGGACAATTGAACAAAACCCAGCCAAAAATCAATCGAACTCAGTGGAATCCAATTGTTAGATTGCTGTTCAATCAAACATAATTGAACTGGAAATTTTCAGCGAGTTCAATAATTTTTATTATTGAACTCAATCACGCCAATCAAACTAAATCAATGCGATTAATCCAGTTCTTTTCCTTAGCCATGCTTTGAGAAAGTTTTAGGATGTGACTCCATACATACATGGTAAGATCCATTTCTCTGTTGTGGTGATAATTTCAATGATTAAACCCTGACAAAAAATCTATTTTGTTTTGCTCCAGCTATAGTCTATCATGTCCCTCAGTTCCTTGAAAATTCAACAAAATCAAAACAAAAAACGCGATGTTCAAGTCTATTTTTCACCAAAGTCAATTTTTCCAGAGGTTTTCCAGTTCAGCATAAAAAGATATTGTTTGGCTGTTAGTTCCAATAACGTTTTTTCGGTTGTTGAGCGTAATGTTAGAAACATAAATGTTCAATTACTATCAGTTTAATTTTTTTAACAGTATATATTGAATTCAAAAAGTTATTAAGCAAGGATGATCAAACAATATAAAACATTTGCATTCTGTAATGAAAAAAAAAAGTAAATCTGTCATTTGACATATCCAAATTGTGCGTTTTAACATGAGTTCACAGAGAAAAATGTTAGAGTGGACCACAGGATTTGCAATTTCTTAACAGCAAGAGGTGTTTTTAATTATTTTTTTGGTCATGGATTTATCTTCATTTAAAATCTGGTTGTCTGTGAGTCAGAATCAACTGTACGTGACCAGGAACCCTTTTCTAGAAAAAAGAGTACTAATGTTGGTAATTTGAAACAAGTTATATGTATGTTCCTTTGTAATCTCTTTCCAACTTCAATCATTAATATTTAGGTAATGATACACTCATATCCAAGTTGATGAACTACCTTTAACACTTATGAAAATGAATCATAAGATCATGACTCCTTAGTTCCTTGGTCATTGATATTTTTAAATGATATGGATGAAAAGAGAGAAAAAAATAGGTCTATTTAAATTTGGCTTAAACTTCAAAACAAATGCTTCGTTAAGTTACAAGTTTGATGACTGACATAAACTACAATATAGAGTTTACCTCTGACATCCATCCTGAAGGAAGAGTTTGCTTTGCCATAATCATTTATTTAGCAGTACATTCATAATTGCCCTTATCTTTAAATGTCACTTGTCTAATAACCAGGCTGTTGTTTTTACTAAGTAGCACTCCATCCTTGGTCCACCTGACTGATACTTGTGGATCACCTCTCAAATAACACTTTTTTGTAAATGTGGAGTTAAATGGTGTGTTCCTTTGGGAGGATATGGATTAGGATTTGTGGTCCAAGATCACACAGATCACAGTGCATCAAAGGAATGGAGCTTTAGGGTGCAATGGTGAGATTTCTAAACTCATTACTAAAACGGGGTGGAACTGCAAAGTAAGCATATAAACTCAAATTACAAAATTAGAAAAGCCACCCAGCCAAACCCCCCTCCTCCCCACTGTGAAAAGTAAAAATATATAAACAAAAACAATAAATAACAATATTTATAGTTAAGTAATAGGAGCAATCGATAACCTTATCATCCTACCAGTGAAGGATCTGGGAACGCTCTGTATATAACACATTCACAATCTTGCTTGCTACAGCAATTGAAGAACCGAAAGCATTCCATTCACTTCACTGATGTTACAAATAGTAACAGGACACTCCCCATCCATGGCACAGCATCTTTAAAACAAGAGCCCCTGGTTGAAAAGATTGCCTTAGAGTAAGGCAAAGTTTACATCAGCAGAACAGGAAAACCTATGCAAGTACGGTTAAACGAGTTATATAGCATATAGAGAAATGATATGCTAAGACAAAGGCCTCTGCAGTTTCAGAAGACACCTGGAAACCACCTGCTCTGGACTGAAGTAGACTACATTGATTGTGATCCTATTATTATACATGCAGGGTATAGGAGGCCATCCACATAGGACTTCGCCTGTTACAACATAAATCGGACATTGAGGTAGACATCCCAGAAACATGGATGCTGACCACAAGAAACACAAAAACATAATAACTCTGCGACAGTGTACTCCAAAGGAACATTTGGTCAGAGTGTGCCAATCAAAGCCTGTGTGGGATTACAGCCAATCACAGCCAAACAGAGAGTTTCATAAGGTCAAGCATATCTACTGACCTTATAATGCAAAGAAGACACAATATGCAGTCAAAAAGTCACGATCCACATCCAAAGTTAATTAATGGCACGACAAACAATTATACTGCAGAAAGTGAATTCATCACCATGACCAACCAAAGTCATTTTAAGCACATTACCAGTTTGAAAAGAAACTATAAGCTTCATCAAAGGGCACTTACTTTGAGTTATGACGAGGAAACTACATTGTTGACAAATAACTTATTGAGAGTAATTTTTTTCACATGACACCCCACTTCAAACAACTACAATCCACAAACATATTCATTGTGTGAATTGTAACTTACCAATAGCAATAGCAAATCCACAGCCAGAATGAACATCTGGTAGTCCAACTGATCTCTGAGGGCCAAGCAAAAAAATACGAATCAACATTTCAGAATAGAAACGGAGATACATAGCCTTCTTTGTTATTGTTATTTCAACAAAAGGGAAGTGATCAAAAATTTCTCTGGCTGGGGGTATATTGTCATTCATAAAGTCTGATTGATGAGATGGCAAATTCTTTCAGAGATGACAAATTCATCTAGAGATGGATGATATTATTGTCTCTGAAAGTACTTTTTTCAAGACTTCATTAGCCTGGAAAAAATGTGTGCATTTTCCCTGAGAAGGATATTAGGATATTAGTATTCTACGCATACTTTTTCAGAATTTCCAAAATTTATTAAGAAGGAAATAAAACTTTTACCACAGAGAAAGTTCAATAAACCCACATTCTAAAATAATGGGATACCTGGATCTAACTGGATAACTGGATGCTCTATTTGGCATCACTTTAAGTGAACTCTTTGTGTAAAAATACTATGGAAACACAAACTGTATAACAAGAAACTCTTCTGTCATCTCCACTTTATACTTTCTCTGCTTCCCAAAAGTACAGGGTCAGTTTGTTAAAAGCTGAGTTAAGATAGCTAATGGTCAGTGTGAAATCTGATTTCATATCTGAAAGCTTTCAAATGAACTTCAGTATACATGTACAATTCCTTTAGTCTGCAATTTGATGATTGGATGCCCTAAAAATATTATAGTAAATTATTCTAAAAAGGCTTTTAAGCCAAGGATTAAAGTCACCCTGATTAAAATTTAACCCTGGGTTAGCACTTATCAGTCTTTGAACAACTGGGCCCGCGATTGAACAAGTTTGAGTTAAACTGAGTTGTAATTTCAACAAGAAAAAGTTATGATCATTTTTACACCAACAATTCCAGGCAAAGCTGCAACATTTGCAATCTGCTTTACACCAGTAAGGAAACCACCAATACCTGGAGAGCAATTTAATTTAACTGTATCAAAGGAATAAGAAAAATGCAGCAAATACAACAGTATTATATTTCAAATGTTTAGCGTACTGTACCTTGAGTTCCAGCCCAGTGCTTCAGCTCATCAAACACACTCTTTTCAAGCAACTCATTTATATATCTAAGATACCTTCAATTTTTAAAGAAAAAAAAGAGAAAAAAATAGTTTGAAATTCAGAGTTGAATAGCTGCAATGTACACCTCAAGTCTTGTATCTGAAACAGTATGTAAAAATTTGTCCATGGTACTAATTATTGAGAACATCCTAATCCAGTACTAATTAGGACATTCTTGCATCAACAATTTCCAGCAAAACACCACAGTCTGCAACTAGGGGAAAACGAGAGAAATTAGGGGGGATGGGGACAATAATGGATATAATCTGGGTTTGATGGATGAAGTGAGGACAAAATTTATTTGTCCAGTTCAGTCAACCCTGTATTAAGCACGTATCCACGGGAATATGGCGTCTAATACAGTGCGAGTGCTTAATACGGTATCACCTAAGACAGGTTTGACTGTAGTTCGCTAATTGACTGATTGAAACAAAAAAAAAAAAAAAAAAGAAAACAGTTCTGACATGAGAGACGTGGAGGGGGGACGGGGGGGAGGGGGGCGGGGATTTTATCATAACGTGGGCAGAAAAGGTGGGGAGGAGGGGGAGAACAAAATCTAGTTGTCCCAGAAACAATTTTCCTTGTGACAAAACTTATTTCAAAGAAGGAAATTACTTTGACGGATATGGCAGGTGTAAGGGGATTTACTTCGATGACCATAGCTTATTATCAACATTCTCAAGTATGACATCGTTAGACGTGTATTTTGACGCGCACGCTACTCAGCTGGAGTTGAGCTTCCGATCTGATGTTTGGCGCGTGTTCACTTACCTCCATGATTGGGACAAAGCCTTTCTTGATAAGAAACGAGTTTTCGTTTAAGCACTCAATATAAATGCACTCCCCTTTGAATGTACGGTGTTCTTTCGCCATGTTAGTCTTTTCATTCGCGCTTTACAAAGGTTTCAGCTAACTCGGCGAAGAGAGAAAAGCCATGTTGTAATAAAGCAGCGCATGACTCCCGTTTGAATATGCGCGCAATACAATTTCTTATCCAGTCCTTCTCTGGCGGGTAATCCATAATGGCGGACGACGTGAGATTGTTTTTATTAATTCTCTAAGGATAAACCAAAACGGTTGTTTGTTATTTTGAAAGAGCGTTTGCATTCAGTTTCTCAATTAAAGCTCTTTGCTCATTGCTCCATAATGGTAGAGAAGAATTCGAAAGGGAAGACGCGAAAATGGGAACCAGTAGAATTGGACGATCCTTCGTTCTTAGAGGGCGAAATGGATGGATTTGTGTCCCTTGAAGTCATGGAAGATTATCATCCAGAAGAGCTAGCAGGAATTAGTGCAGGTGGACCAGCTCAAAAGAAGAAAATAAAAGAACGGCCGCTGCAGGAGGTGAATTGCTGAAAGTCCTTTAAAACATACCGCATGGTTAAATTTAGAATATACAAATGTAAGATTCACTTCAAGCACGTGGTGAAATTACCCTTGTATTTTATGAGAAATTGGGAAAAATTATCTTTTTAAATTTTTTTGTCTATTTATTTTTTGTTATAACTCATCTTTAATTATTTAATGTTGAGGGTTGTCCAATACATCCAAATTGGGTTGAGTTGTTTACAAATCGACCCACCAGAAGTTAATAAGTGGTTAAGTCATCTTGTGATACTGGAAATCTGAATAAACCGTGCATCTTAAGGTGGAAATGTCTTACCACAAGTCGATTTTCAAGACGCTTAATAACAATCCTCAACCAGTGACCCAAATGGAATGACTTGTCTCCTGAGTCAGATTGGGTGTATTGGACATGAGAATCAAAACTAAGATAACTGCCAGTCATACCTTAAATGAGAAAACAAACAAACAAACAAAAAGGAAAAAAACAAACAACAACAACAACAACAACACAAGTCACCACAAGAACTACATGGAAATACAGGAATTGATTGAAATCATTTTGAGAGCAGTTTGTCCTAATTTTTTTGAAGACAGCAGACTGCATTGTCCCAAGGGCTCATGCATTTTGTCAGTCTTTACCCATACATGCACAATTATGTATATCTAAGAATAGAAGCTTCTTTTTGGTTTTCTCTAGAAGTTTGGCTCACGGGGAAAAAAAAAAAAAGCTACATAGTATTGTCTTTTGATTTAAATCTTCAGGATAATCTGGAACAAACAGTTACCACACCATCCACACAACTTGAAAAAAGCACAAAGAATGACCAACAGACAAAGGGAAAAAAGAAGAGGAAAAAGAAAAACAAGGCCCAAAGTAAAGCCCAGTCAGAAGAGCAAAACAGAGTAGAAATGGTCACTGACAATAGACTGGTGGAAGATCTTCCAGGTAAGATTTAATTTTAGGAATTATGGATGGGAAATGCACAAAACAAAGTACCATTTTACTCCAATGATTGTCCTTGAATTTTATTATTAAGAAGAGAATCAAACACATTTTGTGTAGATAATGTTTTCTTGGAAAAGATATGATTTTCTATAAATAATGGTAATTGAACTAAGTGGAGTGCAATTTCTGCTGAAATCATATGCATGATTTCAAACTCAAACGAGCATGCAGCGCGAGTTTGAAATCACAAGTATGATTTCAGACCAACATTGCATGACACGAGGTTCAATTACCACTTTATTACATCCATTTTGAAATCACAGGACTTGGTAAGTTCAAATATTTTATTGATGCAGTACTGAGCCAGTCTGAAATGAAATTCATCCATTTTTTGGGGGGAAAAAGTAAGAGTTTTGGAAACAAAAGTTGCAAAATTTGTCACGTGATACTCTTTGTCTCTCATTTTCCTGCAATTTGATTGGTTACTTTAAACAAGCCTTGAAATCTGATTGGTTGTTTTGTCTTTAGTGTAGCCTCCTCATTAGCTGGAAAAAAGATGCAATTTAAGGCAAGAAATGGTGCAATTTGTGAGTAAATCGCATCAACTAGAGCCAATCTCATTACAGGTACCACCAGTGATTTCAAAATGGGTGTAACAAATAATGCAATTTTACTGATAAATTTTTTATTACTGTATTGTTATTTATTAATAAAGTATTAATTTGTTTAGATTATAAAGCCTTTATAAACATATTTCATATCTATACGGGTACAAATTACCCATTCGGTTCAACTGTAATTAAATGATATTTCTCACTAATACTGAGTTTAAGATGCAATCATATTTTATAGCTAAATCATTTATTTTGATTGAACTAAACTTTAGAGCCCATGGTAGATATGATTGCTTGGGAAGTCCTTGGTGTTCCCAAAGAAGTTCAGAGAGGACTCAGTGAACAAAGTTTTACTACACCAACCCCTATACAGACTCTCTCCCTTGCACCTGCAATATTCCACCACAGGGACATCATTGGTGCAGCAGAAACAGTGAGTTGAATCAGAGCAGTTAGATTGGTGGAGGTCTCCTTTTTTATGTGTATTGTTTGTGTACTTGGTTTCACAACTATTTTGAAGAATCCTTTTTTTTTTTTTGGAAAGCGAGAGAGAGAGAGAGGAAAAAAATAATTTTTCAACATGTATGTGTATCTACTATGATGTACACCTTGCTCATTTATGTGTTAGAAGACTTTCCCACACATTATAGCAAACAGTTTCTGTTACTTTAGAGCTGGTCTTTGACCTGAATTAATGTCTAAGTACTAAGTGATTGTTGAATAATTATAAATATGACTTTTGTAAGAGCACTCTTGAGGAGGGCTGTTGAGCTGAAAGTATGTGTATGGTGTACCTCTTGAGAGAGAGAGAGGACTGACTGACTGACTGACTGACTGATGGTTAAATTTTGCTCTCTTAAGAACTAATGTAATAGCTCTTCCTTCTTTATGTAGGCATTCTATATCTTCCTATAGTTGGTTGATGGAACATTATTTATACAAAAATGTGTATTACAATAAGATTGTCAAGATAAGTCCCTTCAAGTTGTAAGTTTCGTAGTTTTCATATCATTCATTGGATAATGCCTTGAAATTGTCTGTTGAAGTTATGATGAAATCACTTGGGAGAAGTTTAGCTTCCAGGAATGGCTGGTTTTTTAGGAGGTTATTATTTAAGGATATTAATTTAAAAATTTTATGTATTTATTAGGGTTCAGGTACAACACAAGCCTTTGGGATTCTAATTCTCACCCACATCCTTGGCCACAAGTCCAGTCAAGAAGCAGGTGAAGCTACAAAAAATACTACCAAAAATAATGCTACGAAAGCCACAGAAACTGGTAATGGAACATCCAAGCTCAAGAAACCACTCCTGGCATTGATAATGACACCAACCAGAGAATTGGTTATGCAAATAAAAAATCATCTCAAACAGGCTACAAAACACACATCTTTAGAGGTAACATCATGTACTTAAATTGACAATTTGGAAGTCATCTCCACAGTTAGATTCTGTTTTCCCATTGTTAGAAACTCAATTATTACTTTATTTTTATTGGCCCAAGTCAATTTTGTCTCCTAAGCCTTCAATTTTCCTCTTTTCAGTGGAGAAGAATGCAAACCTATCTCTTCTTTGGAAAGCATTTTTTTATTTTTTTGGGGAAACATGAATTTGTAGCCACAATAGGCTTTAAAGCAATTTAAATAATGATGAGTTAGTGCTGAAAACATAGTTATTCCCTCAAACATAAACTCTATTGTTTTTTGGTACCATATTCTGGACTGAAATATTTATTTTATCTTCGCCCCTTCACCAGCAAAGTATATAAAAACCCTTTTGTTCAGAGAATTACAATCCCAGCCCCTATGATGTACCATTTACCCCCTACCCTCCACTCCCTTGCCACCCCTTCTAGTCCTGTTTCAACTTTATCTTTTATCAGAGAAATACCCACCAAACAAAGTACCTCAAAATCATTTGAATCAGTAAACAATTCCTTTTTTTCAAGATTGTTGCTGTGGTTGGAGGAATGGCACCTCAAAAACAACAGAGGCTTTTAAACAAGTGTCCTGAGATAATAGTAGCCACCCCGGGAATACTGTGGGATTTGATTTCCGAGGTAAGTACCTCATGTATCATAAGTTGTACTGATCCACTTTCTTTTAGAGATCTGAAACAGTCGACACACACTTGTACATGTAGGTATGTTTCTTATGAGATCGGTTGTCCTGTGTAGTTTTCAGCATGAATTTGGATTTCCAATGTTGTGTAAGTTTTTCCTGTAAGCATTTTCTACTGCTCTGTAAACATTAATGCCAGGCGTTTTTTTTCTTTTTCATATACCCAACGGTGAAATTGGAGTGTAGCCTCTTTCTATTAAATAGATGATTCTAGAGATATCTGCTGGCGGCGTTTAATTTCAGGGTGAAGAGCATGTCTGCCGTTTGGAGCACTTGAGATATCTTGTGATTGACGAGGCAAACAGAATGGTGGAGCAAGGCCACTTTCAAGAATTATCTTCAATATTGGAGCTCATTCATAGAAAGAGGCAATGGACTTCAATTTCCATCGGAGCTTGAATTTCTCTCAGGCTTCTCTTTCTGAAATTAATGGTTTTCATGACTGTCAACTTGTAAACTGAAATTTTAACTTGAAATGTTTCCTTTTCGCAGTGATTATGATGAAGATGAGGGAACTGCAAAGCGAAGACATCTACAGAAGTTTATTTTCTCTGCAACTTTAACTCTCCCAAAGTCGTTTAAGAGGAAAGGAAAAGAAAAGAAGATCACAAGTGAAGAAGGCTTAGGTAAATCACGGCATATTTGACTCAGAGTAATTGAAGCTAAAGATAGTATCAACGTAATTTATCAGCTATTACTGAAGGAATGAAATGATTTAAATAATCCATCATTTAAAACCCGAAAATTTGCTGCTTTATGAGGTGTGTCGAAGCTTGTATTGTGTTGTTTTGCTTTTGTCTTTGTTATCTAACATGTTAGTTAAACATGATTAAGTTGACCGGCTTGTGTTCTTCCGTTAACAGCAATACTCTTTGCATTTTACATTTTTAGTGTCACTGATGGACAAAGTTGGGCTGCAGAAGAACAGTTGTAAAATTATCGATGTCACCAACAAGAGAGGAACCGTAGAAACCCTGACAGAAGCAAAGATCTCATGTGTAATTGAAGAGAAGGTTTGTAATTATTGAGGTGACAAGGAAGAGAAAAACTTCGAGATTCAGGATACAATTTTTACTACTTTTTATTGTTGGTTTGAGCCAAATGCATCTACATGTACACCGCACTGTCTAGGAACATGATCCACGGAGCCACAGAGGTGTACCAAGTGAAATCGAAGGAGAACTAAGAAACATACAGTTGTTGTAAAAATCACCTCATTCAGATTTATTTGAATTTTCTTTCTAGGACCTATATCTCCACTATTTCCTTTCCCGGTACCCAGGCTGTACTTTGGTTTTCTCAAACATTGTAGACTGCGTGAGGAGACTGGGCTCCTTGTGTAGGCTCCTGGACTTTAACCCGTGGGTTCTGCACGCCAGCATGCAACAAAGGCAAAGATTAAAGAATTTAGACAGGCCGGGTGAAAACTGAGTGGGATGGAAAAAACAAAAATACAAAAAACAATGAAACAAACGAAACAAACAAAAACCAGAACAAAAAAAAAAACCAAACAAAAAACTCAACAAAACAAAGCAACTATTAGGAACCCAATTTTGTAGACAACGTGCTATTTTCCTGTTACATCTTTCACGTTCTTTACTGCGCAACTTGCTTTGCACAAAACACTGGGCGACACGCGTGCTATGTGGCCTTGGATCAGAATCATCCTGATCTTATCACTATTTTTTTTTTTATCAAAACAGTGAGTATAGTTTACGAACTAACCGACCAATGGAATTTCCTTTTTTGATAGACTATAACTGGATCGCCTTGACTGATTAAAACCCGCCCTTCTCCTCCCTCAGAGAATATTTAAAGCTAGATAGGACTCACACCAGCCAATGAAATTTTGGCTGATTCTTTTCTTGCCTGTTAAATTTAAGCAAAGTGCGAGTGGCTTACTTCTGGCTACAGATGTGGCCGCGAGAAGTTTGGACATACCAGCTGTTGAGCATGTGATTCACTATCAAGTTCCGAAGGACCTTGATGTAAGTACGTGTAAGTATGTGTGTACGGTTGGTTAGCTTGTGCAGTTGGTTAGCCTGTGCGGCAGGCGGGAACGGGAGCGATTGCTTTTTGGCGGCAGTGCTTTCATTCTCCGCGAAACTCTACCTTGATAAAAGGCTTCGGAAGTCACACTGCTTCAACCAACCATGCGTTGACCAAGGTGTGGGCTACAAGTCTCAACTGTAAGAGAAGCTCAACCAGAATGTGGATAGCAAAGTTCGAACGCCGTTGACGCCTGAATTCTTTATTTACCTCTAAATTTATTTAATTGCATATATTTAGTTATTTCTAAAACTTCATTTTCTAAATCTTTGTTTTGTTTCCGATTTGAGTTAATGTGTGAGGTTCACCTACCGAAATCAAAACGTAATTCATTTCAGTTAATGAGTTTTGATTTAGGGAAAAAATTGACTCTGTTCAAATGCAGTTTATATGAGAGGAGTAGTTTGTTATTGTTTATCGTCCTCAGTTGTATCTCATTTAATAATGAACTGTTGTGTAATGTAACCACAATGTAAGTATTAACTTTAGCGCAACCATCTTATGTGATTCTGCGTTCCTAAATTCTTTCTCTGTTTTCGTTGACAGCTTTACATTCACCGCAGTGGACGGACAGCTAGAGCAAGCAGGGAGGGTCTGAGTGTCGTTCTTGTTGGCCCAGAAGAAATGGGATCATACAAGAAAATTATGAAGGCGCTTAATGGAGGTGAAGTGTCTTTATTATGTCCAACGTATCTCTTTAACAGTCAAACTCTAAAAGGTTATTTGCAAATCCCCCTCAGTTTAAGGTGCCATTCGTCTAAATTTCCTTTTTAGTTAGAAAAATTTACTCCTTAACATCAGTATGCATATTCTCCATGCATACTGTTCTCTATATATTTCTTAGGGTGTTGACATGGAGAATGACATGTTATTTAAGGGCAAATCCAGGGAAGGGCAATCTGTTGGGCTAAGGATGGCTTTTTCAGTCTGTTAATTAAAAAATGACAAGTAGTCTGCTTGTGTAGGTGGATAGTTCAGGCGATGAAGAACCCACTTCGAGATTCTGCTGCAAGTACAAAAAGGAGAACAAGCGTGTTCGGGTAAGTATTTTCGGGCTGCGTTTAAAATAACCTGTGCAAGTTGGCACGAACCTTTCAGTGAAATGGCACAAACCATATAGGAAATGTTATGAGCAATTTGCGACGTTATTCGTTGTGATGCAGAAGTAACCGCTGAGTCTCCTGTTCTTGGGGATTGTTTTAATGGTAAAATGTTCTTATCGTTGTCAAAATTTTACTTGACAGAACTTGAATTGTTTAAGTGGACTGTTAACGCGAAAACCAATGCTTGCGTAGATGGCCAGATCTCGCGCTCCGATCACGATCGTGAAAATAAGAGCACGTGAGAAGGATCTATTTTCACGGGCGACAAAAATCAAATTTTTGTCACGTAATTTGGAACTTTGAATCCTGAAAATTGAAGTTTGAATCTTTTGGCATTCGACGGCTTACAATGGGCCAATGTTACCCCATTTAAGCCTGTACTGCTATATTAGTCACACGCTTCAGTTCATCTGTTAAAAATACACTTTTTAGTATCTGGAATCAGAGGGTTTTGAAGTTAAATTAACTTGGAAAAATATTTGATTGGTAGAAAATCCCGGGAGTGTAATTTAAAATGATTTGATTTATAAAACGCAACATGCACTGTGAAGAGGAGTCCTCAGTTCTCCCTTTAGGTTGATTCCCGTATAGAGAAGTAGGCCTCTTGCAAAAAAGAAAATTGGTTGGGTCCTCTGCTAGTGCTTGTTTCCTGAATTTGACGTCATATTCTCTTCTAGCATGATGACAACTGTGACAAGACTACAGGCAAAATACCTCATGAGAAAACCGCTGTGGTTGAGAAAGTAAACTTGACGCTCATTGATTCGCCAGTCAAAAGGTAACACTGGTTGCCAATATTATTGGTGCCCTCCTTTACGTTTCCGTACAATATATTTTATTGTCAAGAGAATGGGCTTTTTTGTGCTTGTATTAATCGAAACTCGACGGTCGTTTGCTCGAGCAAGTTTTCCGGTGGCCAATGCGACCTGAACTTTCAATTAACAAAAGTTACAATCAAGAATACTGCTCTCGACCTTCGACTGGAGTATTTAAATTATTTCATACAATTCAAACAATCATACCTAATAATAAATCAGTCTGATTTTTTTTCTTATCAAGGGTGTGTGTGGATATTGAGACGAGCGACAGCGATGAGTGCCTTTTCAAACCAGTCTTTGCATCAGAAAAGTGAGTCACTCAAATATATATACCATAAAATTTCCGTAGTAACTGTGAAGTCATTGAACGCGTTTACGAACAATTAACTCTGAAGGGTATATTTTAATTGTCTGATTATTTCAAAGCGATGTCGGTGAGCGATCACCACACCTTGCACGAAACGTTAGAGAATTTTACTCTCCCGCTGTGGCGTTTGAGAAACCTATGAAATTCTTTTACTATCTTCCATAGAAATGTGGCTGAAAAGGTAAATAAGAAAGTGCTGACACACCAGTTGAACGACTCCAGCGATAGCAGTGAAGACGAACAAGGAACTGATTACTTGAACGACGACCCAATGTTTCCCATCTACCGACAGGGATTGCTTACGGGTTTGTCTTCCAGGAAAGTGAACTTATTGCACGTGCTGTTCCTTCCGCTGTCTCCGAAAATTCTGTCTTTGTGGTGGAAATATCTGCCCCACACATAACGCACTTTAAAAATGTTCTGGCGACGACCTTGGTGCATGGAATCCAACTGGAACGAAACAGCGATGTATTATAGTATCATATACTATATAGCATATAGTATGATACTACCGTGCTTCCAACAAGAGGAATCCTCTTCGTAAGGCTTCCCAATCAGAATATGATGATCATAAGGCACAGGTCTATAAATGTTCGAGAAGCTTCTACAGGAATGAATCCTCCCCCGATTTGCAAAGGATTTTCATTTATCTGACAGGTAAGACTATTTTAACAAATAAATAACAGTGAGGTCCTTATAGAAAAATCTCAAACTTTGAGTGGAGGCCTAGCGGTATTAACCTAGCGATAGCGAGGTCATTACGACAAGGCCTCAGTTTGAGAGGTTCCTGCTACAATGAATAAACAGTTGAGGTTAGTAAGACATTTGTAACATGGATCATGAAAAAAGCTTCCGAAGAAAGAGAAAGTCAATTCAAACCAAAGGTCAAACTGCTCAAGTGAAATAAGTAAACTATGGCGTTCTCCGAAAAGTGGTGTGTGGCCAAAAATAGGAAACAAAATTATTAACAAAAACAAAACAAAACAAAATTTTTCTATATTCGAGTGAAAAACGTCCATCTTCAAAACCTCACCGTAAAAAAATTTACGTCCTCATTAGTCATAATGTAACAAATCTGACCAGCAAAAGGGGGTTTTAATCAATACAGCATATCACACCAGTGCACAACATCTGGTTACCAAGTGCATTCAAATATCAAAACCTTTATTAATTTTCATCTTCTCCTTTTTCAGATTCCAACGGAAAGATTCACGGTTTTGCTCTTCTGCAATATGTTTTTGATGATAATGAACACGAAGTTAAAGTTAAACCACATGGAAATTCTAAAAGTCTTTCCAAAGAGTATTACCGCACATCGCATACTACCATGGAGCGGTTAAAAGAGCCCGCGAAATCTGACCCTCCCAAGACGGTGTTTTTCAAGAGTATCGAAGAAAAGGGAACAATTTCAAACTTTGTAAACGCAGCTAGCCATGCCAGAAATGTACAACAGATAAAGAACATTAAAAAAACCATGGAAGAGCAACCTGGGGATTCTACACTCGAGCTGATAGACATGCGAAGCAAGGAAACAGAGACAAAGAGAACGCCTTCGTCCGTAAAGTAGAGACCTCGTCAGATCCTTGTGTTGTCCTAACCACTGACCAGCAACTTAATAACGTGGAAAGATTTTGCACAAATCCTAGCCAGTTCAGTATTTTAGGAGTCGATCCCATTTTCAATTTTTGGAGACTATTATGTGACTCTTACTACATACAGGCATCTCCTTCTCCGAACCAAAGAAGACAAGAATCCAGTCCGGATTGGACGAACCCTAGTTCACCACAAAAAAGAACCATCCAGATATTACGAGCTCTCGTCTACCATGATAAAGCTAAATGCAAAAACCCAAAATGTTCTAGTATATGGTACTGACGGAGAAAAGGCATTGGGTGAGGGTTTCGGTAGACCTCTCCCTTATGCCCAGCATTTACTCTGTGACCTGCATATGAAAGAAAACATAGTGTCAAAAATGAACGAACTTGGAATACGGGGCAAACCATCAGAAGTCATTCTAAGTGACATCTTCAGAGGAGATATTGGTTGTAAGAGGGTTCCTGGTCTTATAGACTCGGAAAGCCACGCCCAGTTCGTGACCAATCTGGAAAAAAATGAAGGAGGAGTGGCTTTCCTTACACCCACTCTCAGAGCGCTTTGTTACTTACTTTTGTAAGTACAAAGCGGAAATTATAAGGCAAACGATGACAGCTGAATTGAGATCCATGGCTGGTCTAGGCTGGCCACCAGGTGTATACGATCAGAACGGAAATGAATATATGAACTCGGTTCTACAAAGAGAGAAACAACTTACAAAGAAAAGGAAGCTTTCTATTCCCGAATTTGCCAGGTTGCTGCAGACGGTGGTGAAAAGACAGAGAACAGATGAGGATTTAGCATTTATTGGCTCGGAGAGCTAAAAATGGACAAAAATTACGAGGAAGAGGGAATGAAGGAGTCTGTCTTTTACAGGAAGACGAGAGCGCAACAAGAAGCGGCGCTCAAAAAATTTCACAATCTCCCAGTAAAGACAGTTGACATAATTCCTATCGACCTGGAAAACACAAATGAAGCGGACACAATGTCACCATTGAGTTTGCCTCTAGAAGATTTTGGCATTATCCGGGTTCCCTTCAGTATTCTAGCACGTATGTACCATCGTGCATCGTTGATTTTGGCGCGCAAAGAAGAAAATATCCATCCCGATCCTGGAAGAGGGGACAATTTGCCACGTTATGTGGCAAACGAGGCAATTGATGCTCCATCGTATGCAGTTTGCAAGAAACGTACCGTGCGACGTGGAACATATTATGTGTGCAGCGGCACTTGTATCGATTTTAAAGCGTATGACATTTGTGCTCATACTTTAGCTGTGGCTGAAATGGGTCGTTCATTGACTGAGTTCGTTCATTGTTATAAGACAACGAACCAAAGGCCTCCTAACGTGGATGCTTTGATTCACATGGACCTCCCTCCTGGACGTGGGTCAAAAAAGACCAAGGCAACACAAAGAAGGAAAGGTGCTACAAATAAAAAAAGAGAGGAAGTTGTGGAGAGTTACACTAACACCTCTCCAACTGACCAATCAGCATTGAATCCGGCGTCGACTTTAGTAAGATCCTCAGGAAACAGAGGCACAGAGAAGGAAGCAGAGAAGACAACAACACAAAAAGACACAGAAGAGCCTCAGGTATGTATATATTGTAAGGATCATTCACCGTTAATACAAGGTGTAATGCGTGATTCTGTTATCTCGGGTTTTAGATCGGTGAAAGGTTTCAAATTTTTTTGTGTGATTATGCTGCCAACCGTTTGATTTTTTATATCGTCTATGATCATGGTAAAGTCCCGCTATATGTTAGCTCTGTGCAAGTCGTTCTATTTCACTAACTGGTGAGCTAATTGGGTTGAACGAAATAAAAACTCTATCAAATAAAGCTTGTCGTGATAATGCGCGGCAAGTCGAAAAAAACAGTTCTCCTAATCACAGAACCTTTCATTTGTAGAAATGGCCTGCAGGACATAAGGTTTATAAGGATTTAGCATCTGGCGAGACCGTCGGCTCGTTGCATAATTCCCACGCAGCCACCGACTAATCTTGGCTGTTAACTAAAATGCCATTAATTTTATTCTATCTGCAGAATAATAGCCCCAACACATCAACGCCGGCAGTTCAAGAAGGTAGTTTCCAGTTGAGCCTTCTTAAAAGATGCAGCCCTCTGGTGAGAAGGTGATACGGGTGTAAGGGTGTCTTGAAACTAAGGCGTGGTGAAGACTTTTTTATTCCCAACCCACCAGAAGACCTCGTCATAATATCAAGCACCAGACGGAATGGAGAGCAAAAGACTGGACGATTAGGAAACGTATACTTTCATTGTAAGGTTGAGTGCGTCCAAAAACTGCAGCCCCAATTTATTCCCTTCTTGGTGATCATTTCGGCGGCAGTTAAGCGTGAATCACTCGAAGTTCATCGAAATCATATTCAGAAAGAGCTAGGTCTCTTGAGTACATATGGGGGAAAAAAATGCCAAATTCAGGAAATGATAAATTCTCACCATTTATTAATATGTGACTGTCACTGTTTTGTTTGATGACATACAATCACAAGAAAAGGTGCTATAACATGTGTAGACAGAAAAGTTACCGTTGCCCATTTCCGCACAGCCCGCACACTTAAAACTTTATTTGTACAATTTGGTTTTTCCTATTAGTGCATAATATTTTGATTTGGCCTGCAGTTAGCAAACACTTATCGAACTCTGACTGTTTCAGAAATTGGAAAGTATTCTCTCGAGTCTTTGCGAAATGTCGAAGTCGTTTTGTCATTGTCTCTGAGAGGGCTTACTGTAATATTTGCGAAACAGAACAAAATGAAAACGTGTTATTTGTGAGATTAATTTAATCGGATCGGTAATTTGCGAAAGGGAAATGATTCCTTTGTAAATTAGAAATATGTTATTTTCCAAAAAGTTAATTCTGTAATTTGCACTTGTGTGAATTTAATGAATCAATGCAGAGGCCATAAGAAAGAAAATGTGTGCCCTTAAGCTATTAAAGGCGAAAATGTTATTTGAAAAATTACCCAGTGCTGAAGTTGTGCTGTTTTGATCATCAATGTACGAATTGGAATGCGTGACATCACACTTAAGTGTGTGTTCATTGTATCTGAAAAGAGAAAACTGTGTCTCTGAAAAGAGAAAAGATTGCTTTGTACGATTGTACTAACAGTGATTTTATGTAGTAAAGGTATAAACCTTAAAATTGTTAGAGCGCACGTGAATTCTATGTGCTGCTAAGTTAAGGGCTAAGGAACGGAAATTTCGCGATCTTGTCTGATAAGATGAATGACAAAAGGAAGATAGATAAATTTGATAATTACATTCTGTATACCCAAAGGGCAGACTGTTGCTACTAGTGGAGATAAAAGTACTAGTACGCAGGGAGGGGTGGGAAGTTGATATACTGGTAACTGCTACTGATTTATGGAGTGTTCATTGAATCATACAAATTATTTTGAGCGGCTTTTCGACTGACTATTTGTATGTCAACATTTTTGCGCTAGGCCGTAGCGTTTCTTTAATCTTTTGTCATGCGAATGCGAAACTGGCACTTAAACACTGGACTATAATTGTCATTGAAAATATCACCAATTCCATTCCTGTTTTCGATCCTCCACTATTAAGTTATACGTGTGCCTGTTAGGTCGACTTGTGCCAGTGCTAAGTGATACCGACGGGTTAGCATGAATCATCTTTCAGTTGCCTCACGTTTCCTTTTTTGTATGTGACAAAAAAAGCGAAGGAAAGCGCGATGTCTTCATAATGGTTTCACAACATGGGGTGTAATTAATCTAGCTGTCAATGAAACTCTCCTGACATATCCAAGCTCCAGACAGTAAAATTTTCCGGGCAGAATCGGTCACATTTACTGACTTCTACGTTTTGCCGACGGAAAATATCGGTAAGCAACAGTAGCCACTGTACTTCCACTTAGCAGATTACGTAGGTTTTTACACAAGAAGTGATTGGCAGCGGCCCAGGCAAATTGGAAAACAAGCGTACGGGAGTCGCGAGGAATGCCTGGTCGCTATTTCCGGTGTGGGTGATTAACTCCTTTGTTTGCGAAACAGATAAAATTGATATTTGCGCTTTCCCATCTTTCCCATATTACAAGTAAAGCAGTGCCTTTGCTCGATACGAGAATATGGATTCCTCTTCGAAATCGTTTGCTAATTATTTTATATAGTAAAGGTATAGACGTTAAAATTGCAAGAGCGCTTTTGAATTCTATATGCTGCTAAGTTAAGGGCTAAGGAACGGAAATTTCGTGATCTCGTCTGATAAGATGAATGACAAAAGTAAGATAGATAAATTTAGTAATTACATACTGTATACACAAAGGGAAACGTGAAGCAACTGATGGTACACAAGTCGACTCAAAAGGCACAGGCATAACTCAACAGTAGGGGATCTTAAACCCGATATTTTCAATAGAAATCGAAGTCCAGTGTTTACGTGGCAGTTTCGCTTTCGCATGACGACAAAAATGAAGAACATTAAAAAAATTCAAAAATTTGTACGATCGAGTAAAAGCACCATTAACAAGTAGTGTTTACGATTACATCCACCTCTCACCTCTCCCTGCCTAGCAATAGTCCTTCTCTCACCCCTCCCTGAGTAATAACACTCTGCCTTCCCCCCCTCCCTCAGTACTAGTAGACTGCATCCCACCCCTCCCTGAGTACTAATAGTGTGCTTCCCCCCTATAAAATGGTCCAACAAATGGTCCAACAAATGGTCCAAAAAATAGTTCAAAAAATGGTCCAAAAAAATGGTCCAAAAAATGGTCCAAAAAATGGTCCAAGAAATGGTCCAAGAAATGGTCCAGTCCATATTTTACCCTATGCCGAAAACAGAAAGTTGTCGATGGTTAAAAGGTGTTGATAGGCTTGTGCGACTCCTGCCATTCGCTTGCGCCTTTAAATCTGCTAACTTCAAAGCTTAGCTGCTATTAGAATATCATTTAATGACTTTTTGTTTGCGATGTGATAATAAAGATTACTTTTAAGGTGTCATTTCTCCATCTGTATGTTCTTGGTCTTCTTGAGGTTTGGCACAGCTGGATGAGATTGTGTTACCAAATGTAACATTTTCATTTGTGCGCGCTATATTTTTCGTTTTCGGGTATATTTTCTCTCCCGCATAAAATAGCTCCAAAGATATGTTTCTCAAAACCTTATTCTCGGTTTTCTTTATTCTTTAAGCATATTTGAAACTCTGTACGTTTTTGTTAAAAGTTGAGCGTGACGAATTTGGTCCTTTCGCGAATCCCGTATTTATGCCTTTAAGTGTATGACATGAAAAGTAGTTCGTGTATTAGAGGGTTGCTGTGGGTTGCTAACCCTAAGCAATTTTTTTAGCGTCCAATAAATATTCCGTTTAATGTTTTTAATTGCTGGTATTCATGATGACGTCAGGGCTTGTTTATGAGGGGGACACAATCGTCTAGAACAATAGTAATTCGTTTAAAACTCGCTCTGGTAAGAAAAGTTTGAACTCAAATGGCCTGGGACTCAAATATGAGATGCACTAATGTTTAATAAGCAATATTTATTGCACTTGATGGCTGTCACCGCTTTTCTTTGGTCAATAAAACGAATTTTATATCGATTTTTTTTGTGTTGTTGCTGTTTTGTCCCCCTCCCGCGACCACGAT
The DNA here is from genome assembly GCF_964200805.1 of Pocillopora damicornis. Lineage (NCBI taxonomy): Eukaryota > Metazoa > Cnidaria > Anthozoa > Scleractinia > Pocilloporidae > Pocillopora > Pocillopora damicornis. The sequence continues at coordinate 14,721,084 of NC_142674.1, forward strand.
TCTTTGCGTTTAAACAATAGATTGTTTTGATGTGACGTCATTATGAATAAGGGCAATTCAGACCTCGTTTTGTTTTGTTCACTATGTCGGTAGAAAATTTGAACTACTTTTGTAGTTCTTGACACATGTCAATGTTTGTATAATCTCGTCTCATTATATGCACGTAAATAATATATAATAGTCTAATTAGTATATATATCAATGCATATATTTTAAGGTAGTTCGGGACTTATAGAAAAGTTTTGAAACTTTGCATAAACAAAGATCGATACAAGTGAAGTTCAGAAATAAATGAAATAAAAATGGGGGTCACCGCGCTCGTTTTCAAAATAAGAGGGGGTAAACTTCAGCAATCTTCCGTATGTTCGGGGTGGTTTCTTTCAAGCCTCATGAGAAGGGAAGTCCCTTTTTCCACATGGGCAACAAACATGTTGCAGATGAAATACCCGTTTTATTAATCCACGCCAAGACAGATCTTCAAGTGGCTTCGACACCAAATTGAAAAGTACTCGTAAAGTAAGTATTGAAAAGTACTTGTAAAGATGACAAAGTCAAAGGCATTGGTATTAGGACAATGGACTATCATTGCACTATAGTTATCTCTAATTATCTGTTCTATCGATTTTCTCGTATCTGTTTTGCTTTGATGTCCACACAAATTTAAGTAGGAGCTAGCAGCAGTGGAACCACATGCCTCTTCCTTGAAGGAATACTCATTTTTCACACATTCCTTGAGATTGCTAAATATCAGCTTCTCCCAATATTTGCCAACTAAGTTGCCAGGTCTCCCTGCAGATAGGCCTTTTATGGTATCCACCTGATGAAGAGATGGAGCCTCATTATACTTTATGCTTTGGGGCGTGACACGCTGAATGAATGGTGAATGAAGCCATAATTATTTCTTTCATTTACCAAACGCAGGGATGTATCCAGCCTAGTCCACCGCGGTCAAACGTCCAACGCAGTTTTCGTTTTATTCAGTGGGATTTTATTTAAAGTAAGCAAGGATGAGTAAAAAAATTAGTTCACGTTATTATCTTTTAATTTTTCTCAAAATGATGAGCTTTTTTCCGTGGAAAACTGACCAAAACTCTTTGCGCCTGATCCAAATTATGTTGACAAATGGCGTCGACGATTCTCCAGTTCACAGTATTTAGACCTTTTTTGGTAAACTTTCAAAACGTTTGGTAAATTTTGGTAAATATGTTGGCAATATACTAAACTTTAATAAACAGTGAAAACGACCACCTTAACCTTTAAGTACTTTGCTTAACTTTTGCAAATTTCTCTCGTTTGACCGCGGTTAACCAGCCTATAGACCTGCAGATTTGTTCTCCGTGGGGCGGGGAGTTCGGCTCCCATACTGAACTGACAGCCAAGGGGGCTGAAATAGGGAAATGACCCATAAAAGGTACTGTAGGTTGACTGAAAAGCTGATCGAGAATGATATTTTTGTACTCTGCTTTACATGACAAATAAGTTGACTGACTTATTGGCATCTGGTTATCGGTTACCGATTTCAGATGTGTCATGAAGAATTCGACATGTTTTGATTGTCTGCTCATTCTAGCGCTTAATTTGTTGTTAATAGACGAGGTACTAGTCGAGCACATTTACTATAATGTTTTGCATAGAAAAAATGTTTGTTTACCAAACGGGAAATCGGTAACCTGTAACTGAAATTCTGAAATCGGTAACAGGTAACTGAAAGTCTGAAATCGGTAGCCGGTAACCAGATTCCAATTAGTAATCAATTGACACCCTAAATGGTACCAAGTTAATTATAAAATTTTTTTTTCCAACAGCCCCCTTAAAAAGTACCATATCTGGAATTTTACACACAAAATGGTACGGCCGAGCCCCCCTGTCAGTTCAGTATCGACCCACACCCCAGGATTTGATCGCCAGAGTAAAAAAATCAATACTTACTACATCCAACAAATAATTAGGATTTTCCAACGTAAACTGCCCAACAGCTTCTTCAACCAGAGGGTTAACGACGGATACTTCTTTCAAATCGAATCCTGGTGGTTTCAAACAAGACCAGGAAAAGGTTGATGGTGACCACCTCATTTCAAACATACCACTAGCCTTGCAAGTACTTATCATCGCTAGTGACCTGATGCGCACACGTTTGCACCTATCAGGAATCTACAGTGCTTCGTCTTCTAGTATTTGTAGAATATTAGTAATTGCCTTGGCCATGAAAAGTTCAACGTTACTGTTGCCTCTTAGAAGGTACTTAGCGTACTGAATGACTGTTCGAGGAATATAGCCAATGTGTGCCAGCACGTCGGTGGGCCCGGGGACAATTCCTGCTTAGTTTGGATATCCTGTAATATGACAAATATGAACGTTACAAATCATAAATGTAGTTGGTGATCAGAAGGCTTAACATCAATCTACTGCTACTACACGTTATCCAAAAAATTCGCGAAGCGACGCGACATTCGATAGTGTAACACGGTACTTTTTATTTCATTATGTAAATTTTCCGTTGTCTACTCATCGCTTTTTCAAACTTAGAAGTCAATTGTTTCATACAACAATGAAATACAAAGGAAACTTGTAGCACTGAATAACAAAGGCACATGAATCGCGCATTTTTTTCGACCGAGCGTGCAAAAAATCGTATATACGCGTCTGACTACCCTGCGTCGGAGCGTATGAAATTCGCCTGCGCAGCTAACGTATACGCGAGCGGTACTGTACATAGAGTAGTGAGGCCTCTTTCCTCACCGCCGATTGAACCCTCCGATTGGACTGTCGTTGCAGTTACAGTACCGACTGGAACTAACCCCCACTTCACATGCAAACATCAGTGCAAACATGAGCAGACCCAGAATCGCGAATAAGACACCCTATTTATGGATCCAGAGGCTCAAAAACCCGACCCTATTAGGCGGCACATACCTATATAGCTTATATATGGGCTTCAAGTTTGGTTGGGTTCACTTCAGAAAGTATGTTCTGCTCAGGTCTGCTTTTGGTGCAATTTTAGTGGGGGATAGTTCTTGTCGGTACTGTATGTGGGAAAAATTATTACGCCGCATGTATTTATCAAACATATACAAACCTACAGATCGTTAGAAAAATATTACCTGTTCAAATGTTCTAGCTGAAAATTTACTTAGCCGAAAATTCTTTGGAATAAAATGTGATTTTTCCGAAAAATGCCAGCTGAAAATTGCTGTCCAAAATTTTCTAAGTGACCTTTTTTAACTCGTGAATTGCGCGCATGCGCAAGAGCGAGTTATAGATACGATGTGGGGAATGGAATTCGCTCGCTCGCTCGCTCGCTCGCTCGCTCGATTGGTCGATTCCTGTAAACTTTTTTTAGATTTTAGGCTTTTGAGTGCATTTTATAGTTTTTGGCGAGCAATAAACAGACGAAATGGCGACCTTTGTTACTAAGAATAGTGGTGGGGTGAAAAAGAAGCCAATGATAATCTTAAAAGAGTTTTTTTTTTTCGTTTTAGTTTCAACAAGCGGCGCCAGCGACTGGCAGGCATGCAAGGATTCACACTGAAATAACAGAACAACCTTTGTTTTTCATAAAATTGTAATTTACAATCCTTGAACTTGAAAACAATCCGAAGATTCATTGAAAATATCACTTACTGCGAAGCGCTCGGAGTTTACAGATGTTCAAAAGCTTTTTCTGTTATAGCGTGAGATTGAGGACAAAATTGATCATTACGTTTCGTCGCGTGTGTTTTTCCTGTGTGAAGCAACAAAAGATGCCGGCGACTGACGAAATAACAAGTTAACACGAAAATCAGATAACACCTAAACAAACAATTTTAGCTACCGATTTCAGTGAATTTTTAAAGAAAAATTTTCTTTTAAGTTTTTAAGACAATTTGAAGATTCAACATACATACAACGTACTAAAATGCGAAAGTTACACACCACGAAATTGATAACTAGGCCTGAAATGAAATTCTATCTTGTTATTGATTATACGTTGCCTAGCACGTGACTTAAATCTACCCAGGCGGAGATCCAAAATGACGGTGGCAGGCTTGGCTTAATTATATCACTCAAAACTTGTTCCCGTTTGTCTCATTTGATAAAGAGGGAATCGTTAATGTTTTCATTAAGACAGTATTGCCTTGATTTTCTAATATTTACAACGAAAGACAGTAAATTTCACTTTTCACCCACATTTACTTCCAACCTTTTCTTTTGCACCAGAAACAAAAATGATAGACGTTTAAAACACATGACATCATCCACCTTGTCAAATGTAATAGCATGATCATTTCAATTGTAATGCCTTCTTATCCCAACGTTACTTTGTTTCTTTGCGACATTAACGAACACTGAACTACTGCTCGTACTCTAGATATGACAATCAACCACAAAATTCCCTAAACCAGATAACATTAAACATAATCTAAAAAATCATGTGTCAATTCACGAGTTTGCTCACAGAGCACTTTGATTTTAGTAAAAATGACCGAAAATTTAGCAAATTTCATGTGTTTGTAGTGTAAAGTTTTACGGTGCGAAATGAAGGGGTGATTGGAATAAAGCCCTAAGTGACTTCTGATCAACTGCTAGATTCTCCTTCCAGTTTGTCTTGTATATGCTCATGTAACAATTTGGCTTCAGATCAGGAGTCACTTAGGGCCTTATTCAAAATAATGTTTGGAATAAGGCCCTAGGTGACTCCTGATTTATTGCCAAATTCTCCCTTTGTTACACGAGCATATACAATATAAACTGGAAGGAGAATCTAGCAGTTGATCAGAAGTCACTCAAAGCTTTATTCCACTCACTCCTTTAAATTAAACAATGCAAAGCATAGAAACCACTAACACAAATTTTTAGCTGTCATACGCCATCTGAACAGCTTTACTGAAATGAACAGTTGGGTGATCACTAAGGAAGTACAACAAACTCACCATGATTTATTTGAATAAGGCTCTGCTCCCTGATTCTTCTGGGTTGACACAATACACAATATTTAAATCATGGCAACTGAGAAGAGGCTTGTCACCACTGAATAACGAGAACAGACCATGTCTGGAAGTTGCTGCCATGACACTCCAGTTCTAGAATTAAACAATGACTGTTATAGTTGGTGGCTGTAACTGATTAAAGTATGGCCACTAAAAGTGCCTGTCACCCTTAAATACAATTATATTTTCAGAATCAACTCTACGCACATTGATCAGTTAAATGGTGAAATATTTGTTTTGAACGTCGCGTTATTGAGCTATATATATTTAAATTTACAAAATGCTAATTAATGACGTCAACATGGGAATCATTTATTATACAACTACTTGTTTTCACCTCCAAGTAATATTTTTTACCAATCAATTGACTATCCACAGTTTATTTTTTGTATTTATCAAATTAATTATCCTCAAGCTGTATACTGCACATTGTAAGTTGGCATAGAAATAATGGCAAATTCCCAGGTTGACGTCGTCTAATTAGCATTTTGTAAATTCAAAAACAAGAAATATTTCACCATTTAACTATTCAATGTGCATAGAGTTGATTCTGAAAATATCTATTTAAGGGTGATAGACACTTAAATAGAGGTTCAACTGCATACAGTTCAAACTTGGTTAAATATTCAAATTACAGTTCATTCCTCAGTATTTTGTCTGTTGCAGAGACAACATTTGGAGATATATTTTATGCCATACTTGGTGAAATCTAAATTTCATGTCTTCAATTTATCTCTTATAGTGTGGTTACCTAGAGAAGGTATACACACAGGTACTTTACATTACTCAAAATAATTTTGAGTGATGTAAAGTACCTGTGTGTACAATTATTGTACCTGACCCTTGCAAAGACAACATCAGAGAAACCACAATATTTGATGCAACAAATATAATTAAAAATTCCTCTGAATGTGAAATGCTTTTAAAATCTCTATATTTATGTTCTTTTAGACCAACATGTCTAATGCATACAGGGTCATGCAGTGTAGAAGCATTTGGTATTTTCGTGTGACGATTGCCATTAAGCAAGTGCACACGTGTTGTGGTCACAACTGCCACTTGGGAATTGCACCTTACAAAATAATTATTACTAGTAATAGTAAAGTAAATGTACATCTAAAAAATTGCATTGCTGTGACACATTAATACTTAATTTGGTGACTGTTTGCTGTGAATGCTGTGAGATACCTTCAAGGTTAGGCACCACTGGTAGCTTATTTAACTCAAGCTAATAAAGACCAATTACTATGAGGCTTTTGTTACTTTCTTTGTTGTGTTTGTGGATCAAAATTGAAAATGTTTAATTGGTAGATTATTTAACTCAAGCTAATAAAGACCAGTTACTACTAGGCTTTTGTTACTTTCTTTGTTGTCTTTTTAACGTATGCAAAATTAGGACCTGCTTGACAAACAATAGAATCTGTGTATAATACACTGTGATTTTGATGGTTATTTTTATAGAAAAAAGTGCATATTATACACAGGTAAATACGGTACAGTTGAACCCTGCTATCTCGAACTCAAACCCATTTCCCTTGGATTTGCCCTGCTTTTCTCAGTCATAACCATTGGAACTCAGCTATCTAAAACTCCCTATCTCAAACAAAGAGCAGCATCCCTTGTTCCTGTTTCACAGAAAAATTTACCCCACTATCTCAAACTCCCAGCTGTATGTCTTGAGCAAATTGTTGCTTCCCTCAAGAGTTCAAGACTAGCTGGGTTCTGCACTGCACAGTTGCTAGTTTTTGTGTAAACACAGGAAACAAACATTTCCCACTATTTTATACAGTAGAATTGTTTTAGTTAACTATAATGTCTTTTACACATATTTTTTTTTAATTATAAGGTAATTTTTACCTTCCTGAAATTTGCACTGTGATCAAGAAACTCCAAAATTACACTGAGCCATTTCACACAACACTACACTGTTTGTGTGTACGCTGTACTACTTGACACTACCCAGAGCCATTTGACACAACGCTACACCATTTGTTTACTGTATTGCAAACGAGTGCTAAGTTATTTGCAATTGAGCTAGTCCATTTCACAATTTCAATTTCCAACTCAACATGGGCTACTAGACTGTTTATCATTTGGCTAAACTATTCATGTTTAGGGTGTTCTGTTTCATGAAGGAAAAGTAAACTGTCTATAATTTGGCCATGCCATTCCTTTATTAGCTATGCTGTCCTGCAGCTGATCCTTAAACCAGCTTTGTTTTTACTGATCTATTTGACATCCTGGTATTTTTGGTGGTGACGGCCACCCATAATGATGACTAAGCCACAATCCCAGATACCATACTAGGTTGAACTCATGGCTTAAATTAATTCAAACCATGTTAATGGTCAAAGAGGGATTTTCCATAGTTCAAGGTCCTTTAAACTATGTCAAAGTAAAAGGGGGCTTCTTCATTTCTGTTCTGTACTATTTGTGTCTTCATTCATTCGTGAAGTGCAAACAAACAAACCAACAGGCAGGCTTTCTCGATTTATCTTTACTGTGCATCGGCACACGAACTCAACTAACGAAATTAAAGGAAATAATATGTGCTAAGTGCTTTCAACAATGCACCAGACAGCAGATAGGACCAGATAATACTTTTTTTAAGTAAATCACAACATTCTTCTTGGCTGCAGAGAGATGAAATTCTAAGATAGCTAGCAAATTCACTTGATCAAATCTAGTAGCGCTGATATAAAATAATAGAACAAGAATGATGAAACAATACTGAATCAGAATTTGAAAGGCCTAAAAACCCCTAAAGCTGACTACTTCTTTCTAACTACAGGGCGTGAAATTAATATTTTTTTCTGATAGTCACTAGGCTCCTAAATTCTTCAAAGTGGTTGCCAATTCAAAAAAAGTTGGTCGCCATTTTCAAAGACAAACAAATCCTTTTTTTACACTGTCACAGTCCAAGATAGACCCTCCAAAATTAGACTGGGGAAAAGATCTTTAAAGTGCTACAAAGTGAACACTAGGATGGATGATAAATAACATTCAAGCTCACCTAAGTCTAAGCTGGCATCAAGTCATCGATTGAGATGCACGTGCTGTGTTTTGAAAACAAACTCAACGAGGAAGTTTGCCATGGATTTATCTTTGCAAATCTTTTTAATTCACTAAATCTCTCGGTAAGGTTATGATGAAACATGCTAGTCACCAATTTGGTGATTGATTTTCAGGATTTAGTCACCAAAGTGAAAAATTTAGTCACATTGGCACCTGTATTAGGTGCAATTTCATGCCCTGAACTAAATATGCAAATCATTACGATTATCATTTTCATTTTTCATTTACTGTATGGTGGAAAATGATTCTTACTTGTCAGATTTCACTGTTGAAACAGCTTTCTTTTCCCGTTGAAACAGAGTTTTCAGTCACGCCAACAATTTGACATCACTTTGATACCTGAGTTGCAAGGGTGCTGTGAAAAAGAGGGTTGACAGGGTTGCAGCACCATATTTAGAGGTATTGGAAACAAGTTTGTATGGTGTTTCAATGGTGTTCCGATGGTAGAAAGCGATTCCTTCCACTCAGATTTCACTTTTAAACAGCTTTCTTTTCCTGTTGAAACAGGGTTTACCATCGAAAAATAGGTATCAAAGTGACAGTAAAAGCATTGTAGTCCATAAGCAAAGAAGAAGTGAAGGAATGTTATTTCTAGAATGGCTAGAATTAAACCGAGTCATTGTGTTGTGATCTGCGTGAGCAGCCTAGGAACTCCATTGATGAGGTAAATAACAGCACATAAAGTTTAAATAATGTACGTAGCCTTTTAATTCTATTTGCTTTTTTTTGCTTTCAGTTTTCCTGTTTTTTGAGGGAAATAAACAGGAACTTAAGAAAACTCCTAGAAAAACAGTTCTAAGGGCTTTTGCTTAAAGCAGAAAAACTGATTTGCACGTGTTCTCAAGATTGTGCATGAAATAACTGGATCTAACTGGATCTAACTAGATAACTGAATGCTCTATTTGGCATCACTTTAAGTGAAATCTTTGTGTAAAAATACTATGGAAACACAAACTGTATAGCAAGAAACTCTTTTGTCATCTCCACTTTATACTTTCTCTGCTTCCCAAGAGTACAGGGTTAGTTTGTTAAAAGCTGAGTTTAGATGACTAATGGTCAGTGTGAAATATGATTTCATATCTGAAAGCTTTCCAATGAAATTCAGTCTACATGTACAATTCCTTTAGTCTGCAATTTGATGATTGGATGCCCTAAAAAATCTATGGTAAATTATTTTAAAAGGCTTTTAAACAAAGGATTAAACATACCCTGATTGAAATTTAACCCTGGGTTAGTACTTATCAGCCTTCAAACAACTGGGCCCAGGATTGAACAAGTCTCAATTAAACTAAGTTGTAATTTCAACAAGAAAAAGTTATGATCATTTTTACATCAACAATTCCAGGCAAAGCTGCAACATTTGCAATCTGCCTTACACCAGGAAGGAAACTACCAATACATGGATAGCAATTTAACTTAATTGTATAAAAGGAATAAGACAAATGCAGCAAATACAACAGTATTATATTTCAAATGTTTAGAGTACTGTACCTTGAGTTCCAGCCTGGTGCTTCAGTTCATCAAACATTAGTTTTTTCAGCAGCTTGTTTATATATCCAAGATACCTTCAACCTTTAAAGAAAAAAAAGAAAAGAATAGTTTGAACTTTAGAGTTGAATACTTGCAATGTACACCTCAAGTCCTGAATCTGAAACAGTATGTAACAATTTGTCCATGGTACTAATTAATCAGAACATCCTTATCCAGTACTTATAGGACATTCTTGCATCAACAATTTCCAGCAAAACACCACAGTCTGCAACTATATACAATACAATACAATATTTATTTGCCATATACGACATTTACAGATGGAAAAAAAAAAATGAAGAAAATTGATGACAGAAAATAAATGTCGAGAAAACCTGAAAGAAACTACGAGGCTTATAACAAGTCAGGCTTTCTCACTTAAAATAACTAATCTTATATTAGAATTACAATATGGACTTATGGTAATTAACTTTGACCGCGCACACGTACACACACACACACGCACACACATATTAAGTAAGTTAGTTAAGAATTACTGCCTTACAGAAGCTAATACTTAGAGAGAAGAAATTCCTTAAGCTTTCTTTTAAAAGAAGCGGAGGAGGGAGAACTAGTTATGTCAGAATTTAATGAATTATAAAAGTTTGGACCTTGAAAGTAAATTGAAAACTTCCTGGTGTTCGTTCTGCACAGTGGCAAACGGAAGGACTGAGCATTCCTAGTATTATAATTGTGGATTTGACTATTCAGTAAAAAAAAGTTATTGAATTTGGAAGGGAGTGTAGAGTTCTCGAATGAAAACATAAAAGTACCTGATTGAAACGAATGGATATCATGAAATTTTAAGAGTTTAAGTTCCTTTAAAATAGGGCCAGTATGGGCAATGTATGTAGAATTGCTTACTATTCTTAACGCACGTTTCTGTAAGGTTACAATTCTTTGAAGGTTTGACTTATAGGTACCAGCCCAAGCTAAATTGCAATAATACAAATATGGAAGGATCATAGAATTGTATAAAGTACAAAGGGAGTGAGTAGAGAGAAAAAACCTAGATTTATGAATAATACCTATAGATTTGGATAATTTATTTGCTGTTAAGGATATATGCGATTTCCAGGTCAAATTGTCATCTAATAAAACACCCAAAAACATGGTCTCAGAAACACGAAGAATAGGCTACTCATTTATGAAAACTTGAAATTCAAAGGATTGCTTCTTTTGCCAAGGCTTGAATACCATAAAATTAGTCTTGGCTAAATTCAAGGAGAGCCGGTTTGCTGCAAACCAGGTTGACAATTTGTTTAATTCTCTATTTAATGTGTTAATTAGGTAAACAGGGTCATTATGGGAGATAAATAAGTTTGTATCATCAGCAAACAAGATTGCATCAAGCAGGGAAGCATTGTTCAAATCATTAACATACAGGATAAAAAATAAGGGACCAAGAATAGAACCTTGAGGCACCCCACAGGGAATCCCCTGTGGGGCAGATCTAACGTTATTAAATTTGACAAATTGTGTCCTCTCAGAAAGATAACTTTTGACCCATTCTAGTGCCAGACCACGGATCCCATAATGGTTGAGTTTGTCAAAAAGAATGTCGTGATTTACCGTATCGAATGCTTTCGAAAGATCTAGGAATACTCCAATGGCATGTTCTTTTCTATCAAATGCAGAAGAAATTTTGTCACACAAATCGATAAGCACAAGGCTAGGAGAGTGATTTTTTCTAAAGCCATATTGATTATCACATAAGACATCAGAGTCATTGAGATAATTTATAATACGGTTGTAAATTATTCGTTCCAAAAACTTTGAAAAGCACGGTAGAACAGAAATAGGTCTGTAGTTGCTGAAGAGAGCTTTGTCACCTGATTTAAAAATAGGTATGACACGAGCAATTTTCAAATCATCCGGAACGATACCATGAGTAATGAAGAGATTTACAATGTGTAAAAACTAGACTAGGGGAAAAGGTGAGAAATTAGGGGGGATGGGGACAATAATGGGTATAATCTGGGTTTGATGGAGGAAGTGAGGACAAAATTTATTTGTCCAGTTCAGTCAACCTTGTATTAAGCAGTCACCCACGGGAATATGGCGTCTACTACAGTGCAAGTGCTCAATACGGTGCCACCTAAGACAGGTTTGACTTTAGTTCGTGAATTCACTGATTGAAACAAACAAACAAATAAAAGAAAATAGTTCTGACATGAGAGACGTGGAGGGGGGCAGGGGACGGGGATTTGATCATAACGTGGGCAGAAAAGGTTCCTGGGCCCAGTTGTCCCAGAAACAATTTTCCTTGTAACAAAACTTATTTCAAAGAAGGAAATTACTTTGACGGATATGACAGGTGTAAGGGAATTTATTTCGATGCCCATAGCTTATTATGAACATTCTCAAGTATGACATCGTTAGACGTGTATTTTGACGCGCACGCTACTCAGCTGGAGTTGAGCTTCCGATCTGATGTTTGGCGCGCGTTCACTTACCTTCATGTTTGGGACAAAGCCTTTCTTGATAAGAAACGAGTTTTCGTTTAAGCGCTCAATATAAATGCACTTCTCTTTGAATGTACGGTGTTCTTTCGCCATGTTAGTCTTTTCATTCACGTTTCACAAAGGTTTCAGTGAACTCGGCGAAGGGAGAAAAGTCATGTAGCAATAAATCAGCGCATGACTCTCGTTTGAATATGCGCGCAGTACAATTTCTTATCCAGTCCTTCTCTGGCGGCTAATCCACAATGGCAGACGACGTGAGAGTGTTTTTATTAATTCTCTAGGGATAAACCAAAACGGTTGTTTGTTATTTAAAAAAAACGTTTAGATTCAGTTTCTCAATTAAAGCTCTTTGTTCATTGCTCCATAGTGACAGAGAAGAATTCGAAAGGGAAGAAGCGAAAATGGGAACCAGTAAAATTGGACAATCCTTCGTTCTTTGCGGGCGAAATGGATGGATTTATGTCCCTTGAAGTCATGGAAGATTATCATCCAGAAGAGCTAGCAGGAATTGGTGCAGGTGGACCAGCTCAGAAGAAGAAAATAAAAGAATGGCCGCTGTAGGAGGTGAATTGCTTAAAGTGCTTTAAAACATACCGCATAGTTAAATTTAGAAGATACAAATGTAAGATTCACTTCAAGCACGTGGTGAAATTACCCTTGTATTTTACGAGAAATTGGGAAAAATTATCTTTTTAAATTATTTTGTTTATTTATTTTTTATTATAACTTATCTTTAATAATTAAATGTTGAGGGTTGTCCAATACATCCAAATTGGGTTGAGTCGTTCACAAATCGACCCACCAGAAGTTAATTAGTGGTTAAGTCATCTTGTGATACTGGAAATCTGAATAAACCGTGCCTCTTAAGGTGGAAATGTCTTACTACAAGTCGATTTTCAAGACGCTTAATAATAATCCTCAACCTGACTCAAATGGAATGACTTGTCTCCTGAGTCAGATTGGGTGTATTGGACATGAGAATCAAAACTAAGATAATTGCCAGTCATACATTAAATGAAAAAAGAAACAAACAAACAAAAAGAAAACAACAACAACAACAACACTCACCACAAGAACTACATGGAAATACAGGAATTGATTGAAATCATTTTGAGAGCAGTTTGTCCAAAATTTTTTGAAGACAACAGACTGCATTGTCCCAAGGGCTCATGCATTTTTTCAGTCTTTACCCATACATGCACAATTATGTATATCTAAGAACAGAAGCTTCTTTTTGGTTTTCTCTAGAAGTTTGGCTTGCGGGGAAAAAAAAAGCGACATAGTATTGTCTTTTGATTTAAATCTTCAGGATAATCTGGAATGACCAACTCACTCAGTTTTCACCCGGCCTGTCTAAATTCTCAAATCTTTGCCTTTGTTGCCTTTGTAACATATTTAGTGTCGCTGATGGACAAAGTTGGGCTGCAGAAGAACAGTTGTAAAATTATCGATGTCACCAACAAGAGAGGAACCGTAGAAACCCTGACAGAAGCAAAGATCTCATGTGCAATTGAAGAGGTTTGTAATAGTTGAGCTAACAAGGAAGCGAAACTCTTCAAGATCCAGGATACAATTTTTATTACTTTTTATTGTTGGTTTGAGCCAAATGCATCTTCATGTACACCACATTGTCTGGGAAACATGATCCACGGAGCTACAGAGGTGTACCAAGTGAAATCGAAGGAGAACTACGAAACATACAGTTGTTGTAAAAATCACGTCATTCAGATTTATTAGGACCTTTATCTCTACTATTTCCTTTCCCAGTACCCAGGCCGTACTTTGGTTTTCTCCAAAACTGTAGACTGCATGAGGAGACTGGGCTCTTTGTGTAGGCTCCTGGACTTTAAGCCGTGGGTTCTGCACGCCAGCATGCAACAAAGGCAAAGATTAAAGAATTTAGACAGGCCGGGTGAAAACTGAGTGGGATGGAAAAGACAAAAATACAAAAAACAATGAAACAAACGAAATAAACAAAAACCAGAACAAAAAAAACCAAACAAAAAACTCAACAAAACCAAGCAACTATTAGGAACCTAATTTTGTAGACAACGTGCAATTTTCCTGTTGCGTCTTTCACGTTCTTTACTGCGCAACTTGCTTTGCGCAAAACACTGGGCGACACGCGTGCTGTGTGGCCTTGGATCAGAATCATCCTGATCTTATTACTATTTTTTTTTCATCAAAACAGTGAGTATAGTTTACGAACTAACCGACCAATGGAATTTCCTTTTTTGATAGACTATAACTGGATCGCCTTGACTGATTAAAACCCGCCCCTCTCCTCCCTCAGAGAATATTTAAAGCTAGATAGGACTCACACCAGCCAATGAAATTTTGGCTGATTCTTTTCTTGCCTGTTAAATTTAAGCAAAGTGCGAGTGGCTTACTTCTGGCTACAGATGTGGCCGCGAGAGGTTTGGACATACCAGCTGTTGAGCATGTGATTCACTATCAAGTTCCGAAGGACCTTGATGTAAGTACGTGTAAGTATGTGTGTACGGTTGGTTAGCTTGTGCTGTTGGTTAGCCTGTGCGGCAGGCGGGAACGGGAGCGATTGCTTTTTGGCGGCAGTGCTTTCATTCTCCGCGAAACTCTACCTTGACAAAAGGCTTCAGAAGTCACACTGCTTCAACCAACCATGCGCGTTGACCAAGGTGTGGGCTACAAGTCTCAACTGTAAGAGAAGCTCAACCAGAATGTGGATAGCAAAGTTGGAACGCCGTTGACGCCTGAATTCTTTATTTACCTCTAAATTTATTTAATTGCATATATTTAGTTATTTCTAAAACTTCATTTTCTAAATCTTTGTTTTGTTTCCGATTTGAGTTAATGTGTGAGGTTCACCTACCGAAATCAAAACATAATTCATTTCAGTTAATGAGTTTTGATTTAGGAAAAAAATTGACTCTGTTCAAATGCAGTTTATATGAGAGGAGTAGTTTGTTATTGTTTATCGTTCTCAGTTGTATCTCATTTAATAATGAACTGTTGTGTAATGTAACCACAATGTAAGTATTAACTTTAGCGCAACCATCTTATGTGATTCTGCGTTCCTAAATTCTTTCTCTGTGTTCGTTGACAGCTTTACATTCACCGCAGTAGACGGACAGCTAGAGCAAGCAGGGAGGGTCTGAGTGTCGTTCTTGTTGGCCCAGAAGAAATGGGATCATACCAGAAAATTATGAAGGCGCTTAATGGAGGTGAAGTGTCTTTATTATGTCCAACGTATCTCTTTAACAGTCAAACTCTAAAAGGTTATTTGCAAATCCCCCTCAGTTTAAGGTGCCATTCGTCTAAATTTCCTTTTTAGTTAGAAAAATTTACGCCTTAACGTTAGTATGCATATTATACATGCATACTGTTCTCTATATATTTCTTAGGGTGTTGACATGGAGAATGACATGTTATTTAAGGGCAAATCCAGGGAAGGGCAATCTGTTGGGCTAAGGATGGCTTTTTCAGTCTGTTAATTAAAAAATGACAAGTAGTCTGCTTGTGTAGGTGGATAGTTCAGGCGATGAAGAACCCACTTCGAGATTCTGCTGCAAGTACAAAAAGGAGAACAAGCGTGTTCGGGTAAGTATTTTCGGGCTGCGTTTAAAATAACTTGTGCAAGTTGGCACGAACCTTTCAGTGAAATGGCACAAACCATATAGGAAATGTTATGAGCAATTTGCGACGTTATTCGTTGTGATGCAGAGGTAACCGCTGAGTCTCCTGTTCTTGGGGATTGTTTTAATGGTAAAATGTTCTTATCGTTGTCAAAATTTTACTTGACAGAACTTGAATTGTTTAAGTGGACTGTTGACGCGAAAACCAAGGCTTGCGTAGATGGCCAGATCTCGCGCTCCGATCACGATCGTGAAAATAAGAGCACGTGAGAAGGATCTATTTTCACGGGCGACAAAAATCAAATTTTTGTCACGTAATTTGGAACTTTGAATCCTGAAAATTGAAGTTTGAATCTTTTGGCATTCGACGGCTTACAATGGGCCAATGTTACCCCATTTAAGCCTGTACTGCTATATTAGTCACGCGCTTCAGTTCATCTGTTAAAAATACACTTTTTAGTATCTGGAAGCAGAGGGTTTTTAAGTTAAATTAACTTGGAAAAATATTTGATTGGTAGAAAATCCCGGGAGTGTAGTATAAAATGATTTGATTTATAAAACGCAACATGCACTGTGAAGAGGAGTCCTCAGTTCTCTCTTTAGGTTGATTCCCGTATAGAGAAGTAGGCCTCTTGCAAAAAAGAAAATTGGTTGGGTCCTCTGCTAGTGCTTGTTTCCTGAATTTGAGGTCATATTCTCTTCTAGCATGATGACAACTGTGACAAGACTACAGGCAAAATACCTCATGAGAAAACCGCTGTGGTTGAGAAAGTAAACTTGACGCTCATTGATTCGCCAGTCAAAAGGTAACACTGGTTGCCAATATTATTGGTGCCCTCCTTTACGTTTCCGTACAATATATTTTATTATCAAGAGAATGGGCTTTTTTCAGTGCTTGTATTAATCGAAACTCGACGGTCGTTTGCTCGAGCAAGTTTTCCGGTGGCCAATGCGACCTGAACTTTCAATTAACAAAAGTTGCAATCAAGAATACTGCTCTCGACTTTCGACTGGAGTATTTAAATTATTTCATACAATTCAAACAATCATACCTAATAATAAATCAGTCTGATTTTTTTTTCTTATCAAGGGTGTGTGTGGATATTGAGACGGGCGACAGCGATGAGTGCCTTTTCAAACCAGTCTTTGCATCAGAAAAGTGAGTCACTCAAATATATATATCATAAAATTTCCGTAGTAACAGTGAAGTCATTGAACGCGTTTACGAACAATTAACTCTGAAGGGTATATTTTAATTGTCTGATTATTTCAAAACGATGTCTGTGAGCGACCACCACACCTTGCACGAAACGTTAGAGAATTTTGCTCTCCCGCTGTGGCGTTTGAGAAACCTATGAAATTCTTTTACTGTCTTCCATAGAAATGTGGCTGAAAAGGTAAATAAGAAAGTGCTGACACACCAGTTGAACGACTCCACCGATAGCAGTGAAGACGAACAAGGAACTGATTACTTGAACGACGACCCAATGTTTCCCATCTACCGAAAGGGATTGCTTTCGGGTTTGGCTTCCAGGAAAGTGGTAGATATCCTCTTCCATCCGCCTCGAGAACTTATTGCACGTGCTGTTCCTTCCGCTGTCTCCGAAAATTCTGTCTTTGTGGTGGAAATATCTGCCCCACATATAAAGCACTTTGAAAATGTTCTGGCGACGACCTTGGTGCATGGAATCCAACTGGAACGAAACAGCGATGTATTATAGTATCATATACTATATAGTATATAGTATGATACTACCGTGCTTCCAACAAGAGGAATCCTGTTCGTAAGGCTTCCCAATCAGAATATGATGATCATGAGGCACAGGTCTATAAATGTACGAGAAGCTTCTACAGGAATTAATCCTCCCCCGATTTGCAAAGGATTTTCATTTATCTGACAGGTAAGACTATTTTAACAAATAAATAACAGTGAGGTCCTTATAGAAAAATCTCAAACTTTGAGTGGAGGCCTAGCGGTATTAACCTAGCGATAACGAGGTCATTACGACAAGGCCTCAGTTTGAGAGGTTCCTGCCACAATGAATAAACAGTTGAGGTTAGTAAGACATTTGTAACATGGATCATGAAAAAAGCTTCCGAAGAAAGAGAAGGTCAATTCAAACCAAAGGTCAAACTACTCAAGTGAAATAAGTAAACTATGGCGTGCTCCGAAAAGTGGTGTGTGGCCAAAAATAGGAAACAAAATTATTGACAAAAACAAAACAAAACAAAATTTTTCTATATTCGAGTGAAAAACGTCCATCTTCAAAACCTCACCGTAAAAAAATTTACGTCCTCATTAGTCATAATGTAACAAATCTGACCAGCAAAAGGGGGTTTTAATCAATACATCATATCACACCAGTGCACAACATCTGGTTACCAAGTGCATTCAAATATCAAAACCTTTATTAATTTTCATCTTCTCCTTTTTCAGATTCCAACGGAACGATTCACGGTTTTGCTCTTCTGAAATATGTTTTTGATGATAATGAACACGAAGTTAAAGTTAAACCACATGGAAATTCTAAAAGTCTTTCCAAAGAGTATTACCGCACTTCGCATACTACCATGGAGCGGTTAAAAGAGCCCGCGAAATCTGACCCTCCCAAGACGGTGTTTTTCAAGAGTATCGAAGAAAAGGGAACAATTTCAAACTTTATAAACGCAGCTAGCCATGCCAGAAATGTACAACAGATAAAGAACATTAAAAAAACCATGGAAGAGCAACCTGGGGATTCTACACTCGAGCTGATAGACATGCGAAGCAAGGAAACAGAGACAAAGAGAACGCCTTCGTCCGTAAAGTAGAGACCTCGTCAGATCCTTGTGTTGTCCTAACCACTGACCAGCAACTTAAGGACGTGGAAAGATTTTGCACAAATCCTAGCCAGTTCAGTATTTTAGGAGTCGATCCCATTTTCAATTTTTGGAGACTATTATGTGACTCTTACTACATACAGGCATCTCCTTCTCCGAACCAAAGAAGACAAGAATCCAGTCCGGACCAACCCTAGTTCACCACAAAAAAGAACCATCCAGATATTACGAGCTCTCGTCTACCATGATAAAGCTAAATGCAAAAACCCAAAATGTTCTAGTATATGGTACTGACGGAGAAAAGGCATTGGGTGAGGGTTTCGGTAGACCTCTCCCCTTATGCCCAGCATTTACTCTGTGACCTGCATATGAAAGAAAACATAGTGTCAAAAATGAACGAACTTGGAATACGGGGCAAACCATCAGAAGTCATTCTAAGTGACATCTTCGGAGGAGATATTGGTTGTAAGAGGGTTCCTGGTCTTATAGACTCGGAAAGCCACGCTCAGTTCGTGACCAATCTGGAAAAAAATGAAGGAGGAGTGGCTTTCCTTACACCCACTCTCAGAGCGCTTTGTTACTTACTTTTGTAAGTACAAAGCGGAAATTATAAGGCAAACGATGACAGCTGAATTGAGATCCATGGCTGGTCTAGGCTGGCCACCAGGTGTATACGATCAGAACGGAAATGAATATATGAACTCGGTTCTACAAAGAGAGAAACAACTTACAAGGAAAAGGAAGCTTTCTATTCCCGAATTTGCCAGGTTGCTGCAGACGGTGGTGAAAAGACAGAGAACAGAAGAGGATTTAGCATTTATTGGCTCGGAGAGCTAAAAATGGACAAAAATTACGAGGAAGAGGGAATGAAGGAGTCTGTCTTTTAAAGGAAGACGAGAGCGCAACAAGAAGCGGCGCTCAAAAAATTTCACAATCTCCCGGTAAAGACAGTTGACATAATTCCTATCGACCTGGAAAACACAAATGAAGCGGACACAATGTCACCATTGAGTTTGCCTCTAGAAGATTTTGGCATTATCCGGGTTCCCTTCAGTATTCTTGCACGTATGTACCATCGTGCATCGTTGATTTTGGCGCGCAAAGAAGAAAATATCCATCCCGATCCTGGAAGAGGGGACAATTTGCCACGTTATGTGGCAAACGAGGCAATTGATGCTCCATCGTATGCAGTTTGCAAGAAACGTACCGCGCGACGTGGAACATATTATGTGTGCAGCGGCACTTGTATCGATTTTAAAGCGTATGACATTTGTGCTCATACCTTAGCTGTGGCTGAAATGGGTCGTTCATTGACTGAGTTCGTTCATTGTTACAAGACAACGAACCAAAGGCCTCCTAACGTGGATGCCTTGATTCACATGGACCTCCCTCCTGGACGTGGGTCAAAAAAGACCAAGACAACACAAAGAAGGAAAGGTGCTACAAATAAAAAAAGAGAGGAAGTTGTGGAGAGTTACACTAACACCTCTCCAACTGACCAATCATCATCGAATCCGGCGTCGACTTTAGTAAGATCCTCAGGAAACAGAGGCACAGAGAAGGAAGCAGAGAAGACAACAACACAAAAAGACATAGAAGAGCCTCAGGTATGTATATATTGTAAGGATCATTCACATAATACAGGGTGTAATGCGTGATTCTGTTATCTCGGGTTTTAGATCGGTGAAAGGTTTCACATTTTTTTGTGTGATTATGCTGCCAACCGTTTGATTTTTTTATATCGACTATGATCATGGTAAAGTCCCGCTATATGTTAGCTCTGTGCAAGTCGTTCTATTTCACTAACTGGTTAGCTAATTGGGTTGAACGAAATAAAAACTCTATCAAATAAAGCTTGTAGTGATAATGCGCGGCAAGTCGAAAAAAACAGTCCTCCTAATCACAGAACCTTTCATTTGTAGAAATGGCCTGCAGGACATAAGGTTTATAAGGATTTAGCATCTGGCGAGACCGTCGGCTCGTTGCATAATTCCCACGCAGCCACCGACTAATCTTGGCTGTTAACTAAAATGCCATTAATTTTATTCTATCTGCAGAATAATAGCCCCAACACATCAACGCCGGCAGTTCAAGAAGGTAGTTTCCAGTTAAGCCTTCTTAAAAGATGCAGCCCTCTGGTGAGAAGGTGTAAGGGTGTAAGGGTGTCTTGAAACTAAGGCGTGGTGAAGACTTTTTTATTCCCAACCCACCAGAAGACCTCGTCATAATATCAAGTACCAGACGGGCCTATTGGCAGAATGGAGAGCAAAAGACTGGACGATTAGGAAACGTATACTTTCATTGTAAGGTTGAGTGCGTCCAAAAACTGCAGCCCCAATTTATTCCCTTCTTGGTGATCATTTCGGCGGCAGTTAAGCGTGAATTACTCGAAGTTCATCAAAATCATATACAGAAAGAGCTAGGTCTCTAGAGTACATATGGGGGAAAAAATGCCAAATTCAGGAAATGATAAATTCTCACCATTTATTAATATGTGACTGTCACTGTTTTGTTTGATGACATACAATTACAACAAAAGGTGCTATAACATGTGTAGACAGAAAAGTTACCGTTGTCCATTTCCGCACAGCCCGCACACTTAAAACCTTATTTGTACAATTTGGTTTTTCCTATCAGTGCATAATATTTTGATTTGGCCTGCAGTTAGCAAACACTTATCGAACTCTGACTGTTTCAGAAATTGGAAAGTATTCTCTCGAGTCTTTGCGAAATGTCGAAGTCGTTTTTTCATTGTCTCTGAGAGGGCTTACTGTAATATTTGCGAAACGGAACAAAATGAAAACGTGTTATTTGTGAGATTAATTTAATCGGATCGGTAATTTGCGAAAGGGAAATGATTCCTTTGTAAATTAGAAATATGTTATTTTCGAAAAAGTTAATTCTGTAATTTGCACTTGTGTGAATTTAATGAATCAATGCAGAGGCCATATGAAAGAAAATGTGTGCCCTTAAGCTATTAAAGGCGAAAATGTTATTTGAAAAATTACCCAGTGCTGAAGTTGTGCTGTTTTGATCATCAATGTACGAATTGGAATGCGTGACATCACACTTAAGTGTGTGTTCATTGTATCTGAAAAGAGAAAACTGTGTCTCTGAAAAGAGAAAAGATTGCTTTGTACGATTGTACCAACAGTGATTTTATGTAGTAAAGGTATAAACGTTAAAATTGCAAGAGCGCTCGTGAATTCTATGTGCTGCTAAGTTAAGTGCTAAGGAACGGAAATTTCGTGATCTTGTCTGATAAGATGAATGACAAAAGGAAGATAGATAAATTTGATAATTACATACTGTATACCCAAAGGCAGACTGTTGCTACTAGTGGAGAAAGAAGTACTAGTACGCAGGGAGGGGTGGGAAGTTGACATACTGGTAACTGCTACTGATTTATGGAGTGTTCATTGAATCATACAAATTATTTTGAGCGGCTTTTCGACTGACTATTTGTATGTCAACATTTTTGCGCTAGGCCGTAGCGTTTCTTTAATCTTTTGTCATGCGAATGCGAAACTGGCACTTAAACACTGGACTATAATTGTCATTGAAAATATCACCAATTCCATTCCTGTTTTCGATCCTCCACTATTAAGTTATACGTGTGCCTGTTAGGTCGACTTGTGCCAGTGCTAAGTGATACCGACGGGTTAGCATGAATCATCTTTCAGTTGCCTCACGTTCCCTTTTTTGTATGTGACAAAAAAAGCGAAGGAAAGCGCGATGTCTTCATAATGGTTTCACAACATGGGGTGTAATTAATCCAGCTGTCAATGAAACTCTCCTGACATATCCAAGCTCCAGACAATAAAATTTTCCGGGCAGAATCGGTCACATTTACTGACTTCTACGTTTTGCCGACGGAAAATATCGGTAAGCAACAGTAGCCACTGTACTTCCACCTAGCAGATTACGTAGGTTTTTGCACAAGAAGTGATTGGCAGCGGCCCAGGCAAATTGGAAAACAAGCGTACGGGAGTCGCGAGGAATGCCTGGTCGCTATTTCCGGTGTGGGTGATCAACTCCTTTGTTTGCGAAACAGATAAAATCGATATTTGCGCTTTCCCATTTTTCCCATATTACAAGTAAAGCAGTGCTTTTGCTCGATACGAGAATATGGATTCCTCTTCGAAATCGTTTGCTAATTATTTTATATAGTAAAGGTATAGACGTTAAAATTGCAAGACCGCTTGTGAATTCTATATGCTGCTAAGTTAAGGGCTAAGGAACGGAAATTTCGGGATCTCGTCTGATAAGATGAATGACAAAAGTAAGATAGATAAATTTAGTAATTACATACTGTATACACAAAGGGAAACGTGAAGCAACTGATGGTACACAAGTCGACCCAAAAGCACAGGCATAACTCAACAGTAGGGGATCTTAAACCCGATATTTTCAATAGAAATCGAAGTCCAGTGTTTACGTGGCAGTTTCGCTTTCGCATGACGACAAAAATGAAGAACATTCAAAAAATTCAAAAATTTGTACGATCGAGTAAAAGCTGCATTAACAAGTAGTGTTAACTATTACATCCACCTCTCACCTCTCCTTGCCTAGCAATAGTCCTTCTCTCACCCCTCCCTGAGTAATAACACTCTGCCTTCCACCCCTCCCTCAGTACCAGTAGACTGCATCCCACCCCTCCCTGAGTACTAATGGTGTGCTTCCCCCCCCTATAAAATGGTCCAAAAAATGGTCCAGTCCATATTTTACCCTATGCCGAAAACAGGTTGTCGATGGTTAAAAGGGGTTGATAGCCTTGTGCGACTCCTGCCATTCGCTTGCGCTTTTAAATCTGCTAACTTGAAAGCTTAGCTGCTATTAGAATATCATTTAATGACTTTTGTTTGCGATGTGATAATAAAGATTCTTTAAGCATATTTGAAACTCTGTACGTTTTTGTTAAAAGTTGAACGTGACGAATTTGGTCTTAGGAGGCGTAAGGCTTCTCCTTTCGCGAATCCCGTATTTATGCCTTTAAGTGTGTGACATGAAAAGTAGTCCGTGTATTAGAGGGTCGCTGGATTTTTTTTTTCATTATGAAAATTACAAACAGGAACTCAAAAGATCAAGAGCTTCCCCTCCCAAATTATCCATTCAGGGTGAGGTTTAGAGTAACTCTCTAATCGGTAAAAATTGTTTCCAAAGGGCTGTGTGGGGAAAATCCATCCGTGGGGCGGGAGTGGGATGGATATTTTTTTGGAACTACGAAATCTATGCTACAAATGCTATATTACCAGTCCGGGCCATAACCATTTCTGGATACTTGATGACGTCACCAACATGGATGTCGTCGTGGGACATCGAGGAAACTCACTCATTACTTTATTCGAGCCCTAGCGACTTAGTTCCCTACCCATATCCCATGAAACCTTGCAAAATTACCGAAGACAAGCAACTACACACAACAAGCAAAGAGCTGGTGGTGGTCGCGATGACGAGAAGGAAAAATTCAGATGAAAAGTCGGGTGGAGGTCCATGTTGCGAAGGGTTCGATCGAGGAATAACCTCTATTTAGTTGAGGTTTTCAGGTATGCAACATTTTTTTTGATTCCTAAAAAAAATCTTTTAAAAAACTAGAATGTACGAAAACGTATGACTCGCATGCACTGGCTTGTCTTCTTCCACGAGAAATGGAACGCAGAGGCTCTACGAGAAGTCCAGATTTTCAGCAAATCGCAGAGAAAAACATACACTTTAGGAGATGTCAAAGGACAGCAGATCGGCACGGTTCAGCACTTTCTAAACAAACAACTACATGCTTTGCTTCGATGTGGCAAAATAACCAAGAATTGAAGGGTGAGTTACTGTTTTCTTGCTTTGCTGTTACTTTTTCGTAAAGGCTTGCTGGACTGAAATTGATAATGTCTATTTAAAAATCGGAAAGAAGCAAGATATTTTCTTTCGTCGACCTATGCTGGAGAGAAATGAAATTGTCCCGATTCCGCGATCTCACACCTCACTCGTCTCAATTGTTATCAGTGCGCGTTATTTGGTTCAACTTTATTTAATTGGTTTTCTTGTAACCCAAAATAGGGAAATCAACGGAGAACGGACAGTAACATCGAGGTCAAGCTTTACCCAGAAGTTCTCCAGATACAAACAGGCTGGCGGAGGAGCTTTTATTCCTGTGACGCTCTTGGTGGAAGGACCACAGCGTTACAAAGAATTTGTGCTAGAAAGAATCCGCTTTACTCTTCCAGAATGCGAGAATGTCGAGGACATGCATGTTGAATGTTTGAAATAAACGAATATTTTTAATAGTACCTTACGTCCAGTCCTTATTAGCGAATTTTGTTTCAGCTTACTACCTTACTACCGCATTACAACATGGCCGCCACAAAAAAAAAAAAAAAATTAGCTTTTTCTTGTTTCCATTACCTCTCGGCCAAATTTGCTTTGTTTTGGTTTTGATCTGACCCAATCACAAAGCTCGAAACCGATATCCAGAAATGGTTATGGCCCGAACTGATTACAATGCTTAATTAAGAAAGTTCTTCATTTCACTGTCAATTTTTTTAGCGTCCAATAAATGTTCCGTTTATTGTTTTTAATTGCTCTTAATCATGATGTTCTGATGTGACGTCATTGAGAATAAGGGCAATTCAGACCTCGTTTTGTTTTGTTCGCTATGGCGGTAGAAAATTTGAACTACTTTTGTAGTTCTTGACACATGTCCTTGTTTGTATAATCTCGTCTCGTTATATCCACCTAAATAATATATAATAGTCTAATTACTATATATATATAATAGTCTAATTACTATATATATATATATATATATATATATATATATATTTACGTAAATATTTTAAGGTAGTTTGGGACTTATAGAAAAGTTTTTAAACTTTGCATAAACAAAGATCGATACGAGTGAAGTTCAGAAAATGAATGAAATAAAAATGGGGGTGACTGCGCTCGTTTTCAAAATAAGAGGGGGTAAACCTCGGTAATCTTCCGTATGTTCGGGGTGTTTTCTTTCAAGCCTCATGAGAAGGGAAGTCCCTTTTTCCACATGGACAATTAAAATGTTGAAAATGAAATACCCGTTTTACTAATCAACGCCAAGACAGATCTTTAAGTGGCTTCGACGCCAAATTGAAAAGTATTCAATTCTTTCTGAGTTAGGAAACTGGCTCCATTTACAATTCGCAAACCATACGCCACATATGCATCATATGACTTTGATTTTAATTTAATAGCGTTGACGTCGACCTCATAAGGCGCTAGTAAACACTTAAAGTGAAAATTTTCAGTCTTGAAAAAGTCACTGTCGTTACATTTCTTCGCAACGGTTTGAACGGTTACCTGAATGGTATGAATTTTGTTGCATTTATCAAAGATGACCAAGTCAAAGGCGTTGGTATTAGGACAATCGACTATCATTGCACTATATTTATCTCTAGCGATTTTCTCATATCTGTTTTGCTTTGATGTCCACACAAATTTAAGTAGGATCTAGCAGCAGTGGAACCACATGCCTCTTCCTTGAAGGAATACTCATTTTTCACACATTCCTTGAGATTGCTATATATCAGCTTCTTCCAGTATTTGCCAACTACGTTGCCAGGTCTCCCTGCAGATAGGCCTTTTATGATATCCACCTGATGAAGAGATGGAGCCTCATTATACTTTATCCTTTGGGGCGTGACACGCTGAATGAATGGTGAATGAAGTCATGATTATTTCTTTCACTTACCAAACGCAGGGACGTATCCAGCCTATTCCACCGCGGTCAAACGTCCGAGGCGTTTTTCGTTTTATTCAGTGAGATTTTATTTAATGTAAGCAAGAATGAGTAAAAAAATTAGTTCACGTTATTATCTTTTAATTTTTCTCAAAATGAGCCTTTTTCGGTGGAAAACTGACCAAAACTCTTTGCGCCTGATCCAAATTATGTTGACAAATGGCGCCGACGATTCTGCAGTTTACAGTATTTAGAAATTTTTTGGTAAATTTTCAAAACGTTTGGTAAATTTTGGTAAATATATTGGCAATGTATTAAACTTTAATAAACAGTGAAAACGACAACCTTAACTTTTAAGTACCTTGCTTAACTCTTGCAAATTTCTCTAGTTTGACCGCGGTTAACCAGCCTATAGACCTGCAGATTTGTTCCCCGTGGGGCGGGGGAGTTCGGCTCCCATACTGAACTGACAGCAGGGGGGGCTCGGCTGTGGCCCTAAAAATGACCCCTAAAAGGTACTGTATGTTGACTGAAAAGCTGACCGAGAGTGATATTTTTGTACTCTGCTTTACACGACAAATCAATTGATTGACTTATTGGCATCTTGTTACCGGTTACCGATTTCAGATGTGTCATGAAGAATTCGACATGTTTTGGTTGTCTGCTCATTGTAGCACTTAATTTTTTGTTACTAGACGAGGTACTAGTCGAACACATTTACTATAATGTTTTGCATGGAAAAAATGTTGTTTGTATACCAAACGGGGATTCGGTAACCGGTAACTGAAAGTCTAAAATCGGTCACCAGTAACTGAAATGCTGAAATCGGTATCCTGTCACTGAAATTCTGAAATCGGTAACCGGTAACCAGATTCCAATTAGTAATCAATTGACACCCTAAATGGTACCAAGTTTACTATAAAATTATATTTTTCAACACCTCCCCTAAATGGTACCATATCTGGAATTTTACACCATAAATGGTACGGCTGAGCCCCCCCTGTCAGTTTAGTATTAAGCCTCCCCCCCCCCCCGAGTAAAAATTCAATACTAACCACATCCATTAAATAATTAGGATTTTCCAACGTAAACTGCACAACAGCTTCTTCAACCAGAGGGCTAACGACGAATACTTCTTTCAAATCGAATCCAGGTGGTTTCAAACAAGACCAGGAAAAGGTTGATGGTGACCACCTCATTTCAAAGATATCAATAGCCTTGCAAGTACTTGTCATCGCTAGTGACCTGATACGCACTCGTTTGCACCTATCAGGAATCTGCAGTGCGTCGTCTTCTATTCCTTGTAGAATATTAGTAACTGCCTTGACCGTTACCGTTGCCTCTTAGAAGGTACTTAGCGTCCTGAATGACTGTTCGAGGAACATAGCTAATGTGTGCCAGCACTTCGATCTGCCCGGGGACAATTCCTGCTCAGTCTGGATATCCTGTAATATGACAAATATAAACATTACAAGTCATAAATGTAGTTGGTGATCAGTATGGTTAACATCAATCTACTACTACTACTCGTTATCCGAATAATTTGCAAAGCGACGCGACATTCGAGAGTGTAACATGATAGTTTTTTTCATTATGCAAATCTTCCGTTGTCTACTCACCGCATTTTCAAACTTAGAAGTCCTTTGTTTCATACAACAATGAAATACAAAGGAAACTTATAACGCTGAATAACAAAGGCACATGAATCGCGCGTTTTTTTCGACCGAGCGTGCAAAAAAATCGTATATACGCGTCTGACTACCCTGCGTCGGGGTGCATGAGATTCGCCTACGCAGCTAACGTATACGCGAGCGGTACTGTACATAGAGTAGTGAGGCCTCTTTCCTCACCGTCGATTGAACCCTCCGATTGGATTGTCGTTGCAGTTATAGTACCGACTAGAACTAACCCTGGCTTCACATGCAAACATCAGGGCAAACATGAGCAGACCCAGAATCGCGAAAAAGCCATCCTATTTATGGATCCAGAGGCTCAAAGACGTGACCCTATTAGGCGGCACATACCTATATAGCTTATATATGGGCTTGAAATTTGGTCGGGTTCACTTCAGAAAGTTCGGTCTGCTCAGGTCTGCTTTTGGTGCAATTTTAGCGGGGTATAGTTCTTGTCGGTACTGTATGTGGGAAAAATTATTGCACCGCTGTATTTATCAAACATATACAAACCTACATATCGTTAGAAAAATATTAGCTGTTCACATGTTCTAGCTGAAAATTTACATAGCCGATAATTCTTTGGAATAAAATGTGATTTCTCCGAAAAAGGCTGTCCAAAAATTTCCAGGTGACTTTTTTTATAGTTAAAATGACCGAAAATTTGGCAAATTTCATGTGTTTGTAGTGTTCGAAAATTTTAGAATGCGAAATGAAGGGGTGATTGGAATAATCCCTAAGTGACTTTTAATAATAATAATAATAATAATAATAACTTTATTCATGTGTCAATTATAAAAAATAGCAGTAATGAAACCACTAAGTAAGGACACAACAAAATAGTTTAAATAAAATAGTAAATAGCTAAAATATTGATATTCGAATAATTTACATGTAAGATATGTACAGATTCTATCTCTAAACTAGCTCACTCTCTCTACTACTCTCCAATAAATAGCTTAATATTAATATAAGAATAATTTACATGTAAAATAAGTAAATCTCTCTCTAAAACCCACTCACTCTCTCTACCCACACGCTCACGATTGTAATTCATCCATTCGCAATATAAATAATTAATTAAATTATGTTTATAATTAAATGAGACTGAAAATTTGCGGTCAGCAGAATTAGGCCAGGGCACCTTGATTCCCCGACGATAAAAGACGGGGGGAGGGGGGGGGAGAAAATCCGAGTCTAACAAAAAAAAACAAAACAAAACAAAAAAACAAAAAACAAAAAACAAAACAAAACAAAACAAAAAAACAAAAAACAAAAAACAAAAACAAAAAAAACAAAAAAAACAAAAAAAACAAAAACAAAAAAAACATATCTACTGCTAGATTCAACTGCTAGATTCTCCTTCCCGTTTGTCTTGTATATACACATGTAACAATTTGGCTTCAGATCAGGAGTCACTTAGGGCTTTATTCCAAATAATGTTTGGAATAAGGCCCTAGCTGACTCCTGATCTACAGCCAAATTCTCCCTTCATTACATGAGCATATACAAAACAAACTGGAAGGAGAATCTAGCGGTTGATCAGAAGTCACTCACAGCTTTATTCCACTCACCCCTTCAAATTAAACAATGCAAAGCATAAAAACCACTAACAAAAAGTTTAGCTGTCATACGCCATCAGAACAGCTTTACTGAAATGAATAGTTGGGTGTCCACTTAAAGGAAGTACAACAAACTCATCATGATTTGTTTGAATAAGGCTCTGCTCACTGATTCTTCTGGGTTGATTTGATAGATTTGAATTTACAAAATGCTAATTAATGACATCAACCTGGGAATCATTTAATATACAACTACTTGTTTTCAACTCCGAGTAATATTTTTTAAGAATCAATTGACTATTCTCAGTTTATTTTTTGTATTCATCAAATTAATTATACTCAGGCTGTAAACTGCGCATTTAAATTGGTATAGAAGTAATGGCAAATTCCCGGGTTGATGTCATCTAATTAGCACTTTGTAAATTCAAATCTCTATAACTCAATAACACGACGTTCAAAACAAGAAATATTTCACCATTTAACTATTCAATGCGCGTAGAGTTGATTCTGAAAATAATCTATTTGAGAGTGATAGACACTTTAATAGAGGTTTGACTGCATACAGTTCAAACTCAGTTAATTATTCAAATTAAGGGTCATTCCACAGTATTTTGTCTGTTGCAGAGATGACATTTGGAGATATGTTTTATGCCATAAGGTGAAATCTAAATTTCAGGTCTTCAATTTATCTCTTATAGTGTGGTTACTTATAGAAGGTATACACACAGGTATTTTACATTACTCAGAATTGTACCTGACCCTTGCGGAGATGACATCAGAGAAACCACAATATTTGATGCAACAAATATAATTCAAAATTCCTCTGAATGTGAAATGCTTTTAAAATCTCTATATTTATGTTCTTTTAGACCAACATATCTATAATGCATACAAGGTCATGCAGTGTAGAAGCATTTGGTAATTTCTTGTGACAACTAAGTGCACACATGTTGTGGAGACAACAAAAAATTCCACCCAATGCTAACAATAGAAATATTTTACAAAGTTCAAGTCTTACAACAAAACACACTTTATCTGATATTAAGGATGCACATTTCCTGCCACACTGAACCTCCATTGGTTATTCTCAGAGTAAACTAGTTCCAATGCCCCAAATTTTGGCCAAGCAATTGATTTACTCGAACTAGATCATAGAAACCACAAAAAAACTGTGGTGTGTTAAACAAAGTCATATAATTGTCATTTTTTGTTTATAGTTTTACTTTAAAAAAAATCTTTTCTGCCATAACATCCAAAACTGATTTTATTAAAGAATAATATCTACCACGAATTAGCAACTGAAACTTTGTATTCAAGATGTTGAAATTTTCAGGTGTATAATGAATATGTAATAGCATCTCAGCTATTGTATTATGTTGAGCTCATGTTGAGATCACTTTTCTGTTTCTATTTTTGCATTGAAAAAAATATTAAGATGTTTGGGGCATTAATGCTATGACAAGTTTTGTCTCTGCAATGGAAATAATGTCCAAAAATTCATATTGCGTAGCTCCATAAATTATCCATACCTCCCCCACAGAAGGGATTTATCCTAAGACCCCCCCCCCCCCCACCCTCCTAGAAATTCCAATAACATGCAAGCTTCATACATTTCTACATACATACATGACCTTTGAGAATCCCCCCCTCCACCCCCTGGAATTTCCTATCCCTTCCATGGGTGGAGTATGGGCATTTTCTGGAACCACACATTTTCTGATGGACTCAGAAACTTTTCCCTATACAACAACATAGCTTCTGTCATAAATCAGAAGTTCTAAGAATATTTTCAATTTTTACTCAGAAATAACAGAAACTTTGGAGTATCAACCGTTGCAGAGACAACATTTGGGGAATGGAAGTTGTACACTGTACTGAGCCTTACCCACTGAGCCATCTTCCAATAACTGTTCTGTAGAGGGCACTTGCTCACCTTTGTGTCCTGGCAACTTTTGTATGATTTTAGTTTTTTATTACTTCTTCAACAAGAAATGTATTTGTCACCCAAAATTTGAGATCTATCACAAACTTCATTTATCAAGCAACAATGCTACAAGCATCTTAAGTCTGCCATGAAAGATTAAAAAACCTGCTAGTTGGGGACAAAATACTGTGGAATGACCTTTAATTCAAATTAACTGATAGGTATTCAGTTATACTATTCATATTACAATGTTTAACTCACAGAGAGGGTGATGGTCTCCTTTAAAATGCGCTTCAATATATTTGATGGATATTGTTGGTGAAAAGAAAGAATAGCTTATCTGCCTTGAACCTCTCATATAGCTGTTTGAAATCTTTCAGTGGCATGTCATAAAAATTTGGTGTTTCCCAGGGCTAAAAATTAACTCCAGAACTTGGTGACCAGTCGGGCCAGTTTCCTTGAATTCTTAGTGGCTCATCCCAAAATGAAGTAGCCCTCGATTTCCTCTAGTTTAAAATGAAAAACGTGAATAAGCGCCCCATGGCTTTTAACAGAGCGTTAACTAAAAGGAAAGAACACAAAAAGGCAATGCCCCCGGTAATGCCATGAGACATTTTTCTTTAACATTTTGGCCATTCATTTGGCACTATTAAATTATTACTGGTGTTAAGTGTTTTTATTTATTTAAGTAAATAGAGTAAACTGCAATAAAGTAACTTCAAGAATTTATTTGCACTTGTTGTAAAAATCATTGTAGAAACAGCTGGGTTTCTTTTCAAAGACATTTTTGCATGCAGTAACTGTGGTTACAGGTATTTCTGGATAAGCCTATCAACAAATTCTTCCTCAAAGCAGAAACGTGTATTTCAAAACCATCCCACATGGAACTCTGAGTATGCCCAGAGTCACGTGGCAGTGACAAAATCAAAATAGTGTCTACATGTTGTGAATGTGGATTGCTCATGAAATCACTGTTAAAACGGCTTGGAGCTCCCACTTTAGAACTAAAAATTCATTAAAATGGATGATTTTAGAGTCCAAGCAAAGAAATGAAGAGAAAGGTAGTCCAATTAAACTACATATTGAGTTTTATTTTTAACTTTGTACTGCAATTAATTTACATTGCAATGTTATGAAATTCTGTAGCATAGTCGCACACTGGGCATTCAACCCTTAACTTTTGGTAGCCCAGGGTGTGAAATTATTTTTTTTTTCTGATAGCCACCTGGCTCCTAAATTCTTCAAAGTGGTAGCCAATTCAAAAAAAGTTGGTCGCCATTTTTCAAAGACAAACAAAATCTTTCTTTACGGTGTCAACGTTCTAGATAGACCCTCCAAAATTAAGTTAGGGAAAAGATCTTTAGCGTGCTACAAAGTGGACACTAGGATGGATGATATACAACGTTCAGGCTCATCTAAATCCAAGATGGCATCTAGTTATCGCTCACAAGTGACTAAATACAGGAATGGCTCCGACCTGTGATTGGATGATAAAAATAGTAAAAGTTAATAACTTATATCTTAACTCCTTGCACGTGAGTATGGTTAACCGCGTGTCTCGACAGGAATAGCTCCGACTCAAACGTTTAATAATTTTTTTTTTCAATAATTTTTAAGTAATTTTTCAACAGTTTTTGAAAATAAAATTTAAAACTAAACTAGTGAGCAGCGTTGTGCGAACAATAGTTTTAAAACAGATGAAGAGCCCGATGAACGGATTTTTCCTTCATGTGAACAATAACCTAGAAAATCAGTTTTCCACGAAGAAAAAAAAACTCCCTCGATTGTGGCCAAGCCATATTTCTCCAGCAGAGCATACTGTAAATTAAAAACATCTGTCGCAGCGTCACGCAACAATGCGTGATTTTCCAAACGTGAGATGCAGTTGCTGCATTATTTTAAAACTTAAAAACTACATGGCCCTCTAGTAAGGAAAGAGGGCAGTAAGAAAAGAGGGCTTCATTTGCAAGCACTGTAGACTTCAACTTAAGAAGAACCTAATAAATCGCCCTTTCAGTTTTTATTTCAGTGTATGAATTATTTAGCCGAAACGAAAAAAAAATTAACATACGCATGAGTTGGAGCCATTCCTGTCTGCGGTGAAATACACGAATGGCTCCAGTCTCTGGCCGTCAGCCTAAACTGACTAAATGAGTTTTGTCAGTGGAGCTTGTCAGCGGATGACTTTTTCATCACCGGAATATCCCTGAACGACCTCGCTGAACAAGCTAGACTCTACCTTCTCTTCATTATGTAAGTAGCCATTACATGTTTGACTCATCGGCATTTTCACATTGATATTTCATTGTTCCGCTTCGAGACACGCAGTTAACCATACTCACGAGCAAGGAGTTAAGATATAACTTATTAACTTTTACTATTTTTATCTTCCAATCACAGGTCGGAGCCATTCCTGTATTTAGTCGCTAGTTATTGCTCGAGATGCATGTACTATGTTTTGGAAACAAACTTAACGAGGAAGTTTGCCACGGATTTATCTTTGCAAATCTTGTTAATTCACTATATCTCTTGGTAAGGTTATGATGAAATGTTCTGGTTGCCAATTTGGCAACTAACTTTCAGGATTTGGTCGCCAAAGTGAAAAATTTAGGCGCATTGGCGCCTGTATTAGGCGCAATTTCACGCCCTGTAGCCCTGGTCAGTTTTAACTCGCCACTGGCAACTGTGCGACTGCCAACTTTAAGCCTTGGTTTCCCATAGGGGAGATTGTCAGATGAAAGAGAGTAAATTAAACATGTATTTTAAGGGCATGCAATTAGCTGGGGCAGACATGTATGCAACTTAACACTTGATTGGCACCACCGTCTCTTTGCATGAAAAAGGTATACAAAAGGGATGTTCAATGGTTGAATTATGTAAATATGGTTCTTATTAATATTTACATCGCTAGGTGACGAATAACCTATATTTGAACAGCCTGGAATAACAGTAGAACATATGTTGTACTCACAAAATATGCTGTTCTCCAATCCGCCTCCCCAATTGTTGCCTTAACTGCCATATGAAGTTGTGAAAAGAGAGCACTCTTACCAACTCCCTTGGAACCCTATAGATAGATAGATAGATAGATAGATAGGTAGATAGATAGACACAAGAGAATCTGTCGCAACTGCTGCTTGGGAATTGCACCTTGCAAAATAATTATTACTAGTAATAATAAAGTAAAGGTGCATCCAAAAAATTGCATTGCTGTGGCACATTAATACTTAATTTGGTAACGGTTTGCTGCAAATGCTGTGAGATACCTTCAAGGTTAGGCACTTGCTCAAAACAATTACCATTGGTAGATTATTTAACTCAAGCTAATAAAGACCAGTTACTACCAGGCTTTTGTTACTTTCTTTGTTGTGTTTTTAATGTATGCAAATTAGGACCTGCTTGACAAACAATAGAATCTGTGTATAATACACACCGCAATTTTGATGGTTATTTTTAAAGAAAAAAGTGCGTATTATACATGGGTAAATACAGTACAGTTGAACCCTGCTATCTTGAACTCAAACCCATTTCCCTTGGATTTGCCCTGCTTTTCTCAGTCATTTACTATTAGCTATCTTGAACTCAGCTCTCTCAAACTCCCTATCTCAAACAAAGAGCAGCATCCCTTGTTCCTGTTTCACAGACAAATTTACCCCACTATCTTGAAATCCCAGCTGTATGAGTAAATTTTTGCTTTCCTCAAGAGTTCAAGACTAGCTGGGTTCTGCACTGTACAGTTGCTAGTTTTTGTGTAAACACAGAAAACAAACATTTCCCACTATTTTATACAGTAGAATTGTTTTAGTTAACTATAATGTCTTTTGCACATATTTTTTTTAATTATAAGGTAATTTTTATCTTCCTGAAATTTGCACTGTGATCAAGAAACTCCTCTGTTTGTCCGTTTTCTACTGCCAATGTAGACAACAGATACTGATAGCAACAGCCATTTCATGCAACACTACACCATTTGTGTGTATGCTATACCATTTGACATTACGCTGAGCCATTTCATGCAATGCCACACCATTTGTGTGTACGCTGTACCATTCGACATTACACTGAGCCATCTCATGCAACGCTACACTGTTTATATGTACACTGTACCATTCAAAATTACACTGAGCCATTTCATGCAACGCTACACCAAATTATTCTCAATTGAGCTAGTCCATTTCACAAGTTCAAGTTCCAACTCGACATGGGCAACTAGACTGTTTATCATTTGGCTAAACTACTCATGTTCAGGGTGTTCTGTTTCATGAAGGAAACCTAAACTGTCTATGATTTGGCTTTGCCATTCCTTTACTAGCTATGCTGTCCTACAGCTGATCCTTAAACCAGCTTTGTTTTTGCTGATCTATTTGACATCCTGGTATTTTTGGTGGTGACGGCCGCCCATAACGATGACTAAGCCACAATCCCAGATACCATACTAGGTTGAACTCATGGCTTAAATTAATTCAAATCATGTTAATGTTCAAAGAGGGATTTTCCATAGTTCAAGGTAGGTTACTTTTAAACTATGTCAAAGTAAAAGGGGGCTTCTTCATTTCTGTTCTGTACTATTTGTATCTTCATTCATTTGTGAGGTGCAAACAAACAAACCAACAGGCAGGCTTTCTCAATTTATCTTTACTGTGCAGCAGCACACGAACTCAGTTAATGAAATTAAAGGAAATAATATGTGCTAAGTGCTTTCAATAATGCACCAGACAGCAGATAGGACCAGATAGCACTTTTTTTAAAGTAAATCACAACATGTGAGATTTTTTTTCTTGGCCGTGGAGAGATGAAATTCTAAGATAGCCAGCAAATTCACTTGAACAAATCTGGTAGCGCTGATGTAAAATAATAGAACAAAAGTCGTGAAACAATATCTAATCAGAATTCAAACGCCCTAAAGACCCCTAAAGCTGACTACTTTGTTCTAACTACAGGGCGTGAAATTAATTTTTTTTTCTGATAGCCACTAGGCTCCTAAATTCTTCAAAGTGGTTGCCAATTCAAAAAAAGTTGGTCGCCATTTTCAAAGACAAACAAAACCTTTTTCACGCTGTCGACATTCTAGATAGACCCTCCAAAATTAAATTAGGGAAAAGATCTTCAACGTGCTATAAAGTGAACACTAGGATGGATGATATACAACATTCAAGCTCACCTAAATCCAAGCTGGCATCAAGTCATTGGTTGAGATGCATGTGCTGTGTTTTGGAAATAAACTTAACAAGGAAGTTTGCCATGGAGTTATCTTTGCAAATCATTTTAATTCACTATATCTCTCTGTAAGGTTATGATGAAACATGCTAGTTGCCAATTTGGCGATTAATTTTCAGGATTTAGTGGCCAAAGTGAAAAATTTAGTCACATTGGTGCCTGTATTAGGTGCAATTTCATGCCCTGAACTAAATATGCAAATCATTATGATTATCTCTTTCATTTTTCATTTATGGTGGAAAACGATTCTTACTTGTCAGATTTCACTGTTAAAACAGCTTTCTTTTCCTGTTGAAACAGGGTTTTCAGTTATGCCAACAATTTGACATAACTTTGATACCCGAGTTGCAAGGGTGCTGTCAAAAATAGGGTTGACAGGGTTGCAGCACCATATTTAGAGGTATTGGAAACAAGTTTGTATGGTGTTTCAACGGTGTTCCAATGGTGGAAAGCAATTCCTTCTACTCAGATTTCACCTTAAAACAGCTTTCTTTTCCTGTTGAAACAGGGTTTACCATCAAAAAATAGGTATCAAAGTGACAGTAAAAGCATTGTAGTCCATTAGCAAAGAAGAAGTGAAGGAATGTTACTTCTAAAATGGCTAGAATTAAACTGAGTCAATGTGTTGTGATCTGCGTGAGCGGCCTAGGAACTCCATTGATGAAGTAAGTAAGAG
This sequence comes from Pocillopora damicornis, assembly GCF_964200805.1. Lineage (NCBI taxonomy): Eukaryota > Metazoa > Cnidaria > Anthozoa > Scleractinia > Pocilloporidae > Pocillopora > Pocillopora damicornis. The sequence goes on from NC_142674.1 coordinate 14,758,309, forward strand.
CACATACAGTTTAAATCATGTACGTAGCCTTTTAATTCTATTTGTCTTTTTTGGCTTTCAGTTTTCCTGTTTTTTGAGGGAAATAAACAGCAACTTAAGAAAACTCCTAGAAAAACAGTTCTAAGGGCTTTTGCTTAAAGCAGAAAAACTGATTTGCATGTGTTCTCAAGATCTTGCATGAAATAACTGGATCTAACTGGATCTAACTGGATCTAACTGGATCTAACTGGATAACTGGATGCTCTATTTGGCATCACTTTAAGTGAAATCTTTGTGTAAAAATACTATGGAAACACAAATTGTATAACAAGAAACTCTTTTGTCATCTCCACTTTACACTTTCTCTGCTTCCCAAGAGTACAGGGTCAGTTTGTTAAAAGCTGAGTTTAGATAACTAATGGTCAGTGTGAAATCTGATTTCATATCTGAAAGCTTTCAAATGAAATTCAGTCTACATGTACAATTCCTTTAGTCTGCAATTTGATGATTGGATGCCCTAAAAAATCTATGGTAAATTATTTTAAAAGGCTTTTAAACAAAGGATTAAACATACCCTGATTAAAATTTAACCCTGGGTTAGCACTTATCAGCCTTCAAACAACTGGGCCCAGGATTGGACAAGTTTCAATTAAATTAAGTTGTAATTTCAACAAGAAAAAGTTATGATCATTTTTACATCAACAATTCCAGGCAAAGCTGCAACATTTGCAATCTGCCTTACACCAGGAAGGAAACCACCAATACATGGAGAGCAATTTAACTTAATTGTATAAAAGGAATAAGACAAATGCAGCAAATAAAACAGTATTTTTCAAATGTTTAGAGTACTGCACCTTGAGTTCCAGCCCAGTGCTTCAGCTCATCAAACATTAGTTTTTCGAGCAGCTTGTCTATATATCTAAAATACCTTCAACCTTTAAAGAAAAAAGAGAAAAGAATAGTTTGAACTTTAGAGTTGAATAGCTGCAATGTACACCTCAAGTCCTGAATCTGAAACAGTATGTAAAAATTTGTCCATGGTACTAATTAATCAGAACATCCTAATCCAGTACTGATTAGGACATTCTTGCATCAACAATTTCCAGCAAAACACCACAGTCTGCAACTAGGGGAAAAGGTGAGAAATTAGGGGGGATGGGGACAATAATGGATATAATCTGGGTTTGATGGAGGAAGTGAGGACAAAATTTATTTGTCCACTTCAGTCAACCTTGTATTAAGCAGTCACCCACGGGAATATGGCGTCTACTACAGTGCAAGTGCTCAATACGGTGCCACCTAAGACAGGTTTGACTGTAGTTCGTGAATTGACTGATTGAAACAAACAAACAAATAAAAGAAAATAGTTATGACATGAGAGACGTGGAGGGGGGCAGGGGACGGGGATTTGATCATGACGTGGGCAGAAAAGGTTCCTGGGCCCAGTTGTCCCAGAAACAATTTTCCTTGTGACAAAACTTATTTCAAAGAAGGAAATTACTTTGACGGATATGGCAGGTATAAGGGGATTTATTTCGATGACCATATTATGAACATTCTCAAGTATGACATCGTTAGACGTGTATTTTGACGCGCACGCCACTCAGCTGGAGTTGAGCTTCCGATCTGATTTTTGGCGCGCGTTCACTTACCTTCATGTTTGGGACAAAGCCTTTCTTCATAAGAAACGAGTTTTCGTTTAAGCGCTCAATATAAATGCACTCCCCTTTGAATGTACGGTGTTCTTTCGCCATGTTAGTCTTTTCATTCACGTTTCACAAAGGTTTCAGTGAACTAGGCGAAGGGAGAAAAGTCATGTAGCAATAAATCAGCGCATGACTCTCGTTTGAATATGCGCGCAGTACAATTTCTTATCCAGTCCTTCTCTGGCGGGTAATCCATAATGGCGGACAACGTCAGAGAAGGGTTGTACCGTTGCACTTATGTCCTCTCATTGCAGATATGTCCTCTGACGTAATGTGATAGAGTGGCCAATCATATCCTGTGATCTATCGAGCGACACGCGGCTTAGGACTGGTTAAGAGACTCCGTTGTAGTTATGTCTTCAAGCAAAAGTACTTATTCGAGGGGGTCGGGATAAGTGGAAAATTTGACCAGTATTTTCCGGTAACTGATCTCAGGAAAACATGCTGTTCGCATGATCACTGCGAACCGGATCATTGGCCTCTCACATTATTTTCTTTGAAGTTCTATCGTTCCTTCGTTGGCGCCGTGTGATCGCATCGTTGTTATAGCCTAAACGTGGAAGAATAACTCGCTACGTAAATAACAAAGCGACTTTCGACCAAAAGATGCGTTATTGTTCACGCTTTATTTGCAGTCTTGCTTTATTTACTGTCCTCATTGTTCGACTTGCGACTCCATTGACAACATTTTACACACAAGCTAAGACAAAAGCACAATGTGGCGTCATATCACAATTGTTTTATTTTGTTTAATAGCTGAAGATCATAGATTATGGTTCGTCGGCATGAAATTATATATTTTTGACGCTTCGCTGATCTGCTGGAGGTGAGATCGACTGAGAGGTCAAAGTTGTGATGATTTGTCTGCGTCGCGTCACGAAGTCTTCCTTGAATCACAGAAGTTTGGCCTTTGGTTGTTTATTTTAAATATTGTAGGTTTTTGCTGTATCGCACTAAGCCCTCCGTAAAAATTTGAAGTAGTAGATTGGGATGTGATTTTATTGCGGTCCCGCTGATTTTAGCTGTTCTTTTTTTAGTACTGTTTCTAGATCATTGTTGGATTTATTGCACGTTTGGGTGGATTTGTCATAATTTACCCCGTTTATGACAAATTCACACAATGATCCAATCGAAAATCGGGGTAAAGTTGGCTATGGCAAGTCAGTAGGATATATTCCACCTAAAGAATGAATTTCACAGAATTTACCCCGTTTTTCTAGAATTCGCTGATCAAATGGAAAATCTGAGTAAAGATGGCATATGGGAACTTAGCGTGTTGGCCACTTGCGGATGAATTCGTAGAATTTATCCCGTTTTTCTAGAATTCGTTGAAAAAAAATGGAAAATCGGGTTAAAGATTGGATATGGTAACCTGGGATCCTTTTTATTTGGAGGATGAATTCTCAGATTTTACCTGGTTTTTTGCCTAATTCACTGAAAAAAAAAATGGAAATTCGGGGTAAAGATAGCATATGGGAACTTCGGGTATTATTCACTTGTAACATGAATGCTCAGAATTTACCCCGTTTTTCTCGAATTCACTGATCAAATGGTAAATCGGGGTAAAGATGGCTTATGGGAACTTAACGTGTTAGCCACTTGCCGATGAATTCGCAGAATTAATCCCGTTTCTCTAGAATTCATTGAAAAAAAATGGAGAATCGGGTTGAAGATTTGAATATGGCAACTTGGGATCTATTCAATTTGGATGATGCATTCTTAGATTTTACCCTGTTTTTCTAGAATTTGTTGAAAAAAATGGAAAATCGGGGTAAATATTTTTTTTTAAAATCTGACTGTCACAATATTTTTATTTATTTTTTATAAATTTTTTAATTTATTTTTTAATACAAAAACAACTATATTACTTTAATTACAGCTATATTACTTATATCACGGCTACAGAAAATAACTTACAGTACAGTTACATCTATAGCTACATTACTTACGTTTTTTGTTTTTTACAAATACGTACGTTACAGTGCAATACAATATTTAAAACAATACTGGTTGAAGAGCGACTAAACAAATAACTATATATTAAAAGAAAAGAAAAGAAAAAAACAAAACAAAAAAGCGTTTACAGCCAGAGTGCACTACTCACAATTTATAGAAAAGAAGGTAGTTTAAAAGAAAACAAAAAAGTGCAGGAAAAAAGGATACAAACATCAAATTATATGTAAACAGAATTAAAGAAAACACTAAGTTAATGCGTGTTGTGCTTGTTTTAAGCATGGTTTTTCTTACAATAATGATTTATGCATTATAATGTGAGAAGAAGAGGGGGAAGTTTTTATTTCCGGAGAGATGTTGCGCATTCTGCATATCCATACAAAATATCTAGTGACCACAAAAAGGAAGTTTAGTTTCTTGTTTTTGTGTGGCTTAAGCCCTAGTACTATAAATGGCGATAGATTGAAAATTTCTGCGAAAGGTTCTCCAAGGTTAATTATCCATTGTTTAAGACCTTGCCAGAAACGGTTGGATATATCACAAGTCCAAAATAGGTGGATGAGAGCCTCTTTCTCACTTTTACAAAAAGTGCACTGCTCATTGTCCCTAAGGTTTACCTTGGTAAGAAAAGTGTTGGTGGCTAGTCTTCTGTGCAGTAGCTTAAATTGAAAAACAATCAATTTTGTGATTTTTGTGCACAGAAAAGGAGTTCTGTAAACTGCCTTCCAGTCGACATTATCTGGTGTTTCGAGCATGCATTCTGTTGCTCGTCAGAATTTTCTATGTTAGTCTTTTTGGTTTTGTCGTCTTTAGGAAGGTGTCGAAGGTAGTTTCGTATGCAGTATTACAGCTGTTGAAGTTAGCTTCTTTGCTTTTTTGTAAGGCCTTAACAGCTGATAAGATGCCTTGAAAAGTAAGGAAGTTTGTTTTAATGTCGTAAAGCTCTTTAAAATCAGAGAAAGATAGGAAACTATTCGCATCATTCATCAAATGGCCCACTGTTTTAACTCCCTTTACAGACCATGAACGATAGTATACAGGTTTGTTACCGACACGTATAAGAGAGTTATGCCATAGACTTTGCGCCTTTAGCTGATCAATGGAGGAGAAATTAGTTTCAAGTGAGATTTCTGACCAGATGTGGAGTATTTCTGAAGTAAAGGCCTCTGCAGTTTTTATAGTTTTTAACAGATCTTGTTTATTAAGGTTGGTATGAAAAAATTCGACACCACCTAGATTTTGTAATTCATAGTCAAACAAAAGTTTCCATTTTCCTTCATTTTCCGGATCTAGATATTTTTTTACCCAACTTGATTTAAGAGCTTTGTTGAAAATTTTTGATATCAATCATCCTTAACCCTCCGTTCTCGTAGTCGTTGATCATTATGTTGTGCTTTACCTTGTCTCCCTTGCCATCCCATACAAAATTGAAGAACATATTATTTATTTCTGTTAGAGCGCTGTGGTTGGACGGCAGAGGGGACAGGATGTAAACCAGTTGAGAGGCAATAAGGCTTTCTAAAACTGTAATTTTTCCTAATAAGGTTAAACGGCGCAGTTCCCAGCAGCTTAAGCTGTTTCTGATTTTGGTTAGTTTTTCGTTGTAATTAGCTTCTATAGTGGTTTTGGGGTTGGTGGAGAGCCATACGCCTAGAGCCTTAACCTTATCTTTTACCTATTTAAAATCTTTGTCGGGTCTGAGATGTGTTTCGTTTCGAATATTCGCACCGATCCACAAAGCTTCAGTTTTCTTGCTATTTAATCGGAGACCAGAAATCTCGCTGAAAAAGTCTAATATTTGTAAGGAGGTTGTTAGAGAGGCGGGCGATCGATCTAAAATAAGGGTAGTATCATCCGCGTATTGACTGATTTTTACTTCTTGTTCGTTTATTTTTATGCCCTTAATGTTTTTATTTTGCCGTATTGTTTCGGCTAGTATTTCTACACAGAGAATAAAGAGATACGGAGAGAGAGGGCAGCCTTGCCTTACCCCCCTTTCAAGTTTGAAGAAGTTGCTAGACCAACCGTTGTTAAGAATGCAGCTTTCTGTGTTATGGTAAAAGAGCTTCCAGTTGATAGCAGATTGCCAAAAATTGTAACACTGTAAAGTTTTTGGAAGAAAAGACCATTCTACCGTGTCGAAGGCCTTTTCAAAGTCGAGAAAAAGTAGAAGTCCTGGAATGAATCACAAATCGGGGTAAAGATAGCGTATGGGTACTTCAGCTATTATCCACTTGTAGTATGAATGCTCAGAATTTACCTCGTTTTTCTAAAATTCACCGATCAAATGGAAAATCGGGGTGAATATGGCATATGGGAACTGAGGGTATTAGCCACTTGGGGGACGAATTCTTAAAATTCATACCGTTTTTCTGGAATTCATTGAAAAAAAAAATGGAAAATCGGGTAAAGATAGGATATGGCAAGTCAGTAGGATAAACATGATAAATTCCAATTGGTGGAAGCATTTTCAGAATGTGCCCCGTTTTTCTATAATTCATCCAAAAAAAAATGGAAAATCGGGGTAAAGTAGATTAGATGTGGCAGGTTAATAGAATATATTCCACTTGGAGGATGAGTTACTAGAATTCACCCCGTTTTTCTATAATTCCTTGAAAAAAAAATTGCAAAACCAGAGTAAAGATGGCATAAGGGAACTACGGGAATTATCCGCTATTAGCATAAATTCAGAGTTTACCCCGTTTTTGTATAATTAATTCATTAAAAAAAAAGGAAAATCAGGGAAGATTTGACAAGACAACGTACAGGTTGCATTCCACTTGCGGGATGAACTCTAACAATTTACCCTTGTTCTCTAGAATTCACTAAAAAAAATGGAAAATCGGAGCAAAGATGGCATTTGGGAAGTTGTAGCATGGATTCTCAGAGTTTACCCTCTTTTTCTTGAATTAATTCATTAAAAAAGGAAAATCGGGGTCAAGATAAGATATGACAACTTAGGATATACTCCACTTACGCTATAAATTCTTATAACTTACCCCGTTTTTCTGGAATTCATTGAAATAAAAATAGAAGACCGGGTTGAAGATTGGATATGGAAACTTAAAATGTATTTCACTTACGGGACGAATTCTCAGAATTAACCCCCTTTTTCTGGAATTAATTAGAAAAAAAACATGGAAAATTAGGGATGTCCCGAGTTATAATTTATTTCAGTTTAAAGATGAATGGACACAATTTAGCCCGTTTTCAGAATTCATTGAAAAATTAATTCGGCACGTTAGAATACATTCTTTTATGAGATGAATTGTTTTTTTAGGATTCTCTGAAAATAACGGAAAATCGGGTAAAGATTACACATAACAAGTTGGGATATGTTTCACTTGTAGGATGAATTGTCCTTTTTTACCCCATTGTGTACAGAATTCTTGGGAAAAAAGCAAAAAACCGGGACAAAGATTGAATGTGACATGTTAGGATGTATTCCACTTAAAGGATGAATACTCAGATTTTACCCCATTTTTCCAGAATTTACTCAAGAAACGGAAAATCGGGGTGAAGATTGACTATGAAAAGCTATGATGTATCCTACATGTGGGATTAATTGTAAGATTTAACCTTATTTGTCTCTAATAAACGAAAAAAAAAAATGGAAAATAAGGGTAAAGATTTGATATGGCAAAATTGGAAACTCGGAGTGAAGGATGGCATATGGGAGCTAAGGGTTTTATGAACTCTCAGAGTTTACCCTGTTTTTCTAGAACTAATTCATTAAAACAAAGAAAATTGGGGTAAAGATTTGAAATGACAACTAAGGTTATATTCCACTTGCGTGATGAATTGTCAGAACTTATCCCGTTTTTCTAGAATTCATTAAACAAATGGAAAATCAGGGGTAAAGATTGAATATTGCAAGTTATGATATTAACCACTCGAATTGTTTTTTCTAAAGTTAATTGAACAAATCGGGGTAAAGATTGGATATAGAAAAGTTGTGATATTATCTACTTGTAGGATGAATTGTCACAATTAACCACGTGTTTCTAAAGTTGATTGAGAAAATGGAAAATTGGGGTGAAGATTGGATTTGGTATGTTAAGATATATTCTACTCGCTGGATAAATTGTCAGAATTTGTTTCATTTTTTGAGAATTTCCACATTCAATGAAAGCTTACCCTCGGGTGAGGTCAATAATTTTAGCCGGTACACTGTAGAATCCCCTGCACAAAGCCTGGGGATTATTCGACAAATATCACCGAGTCTGAGGAGATTATTTTGCTGGAAAAGAGAATGCAGCCTTCCCTATAAAATATCAGTTTATCAGTCTGCAAGTTTTGGTGTTATGTTTTACCACTGTGATGTTCTGATTGTTGACAAGGGTCTGCATATTCCTCACACCCTTGGAATTTAAGTCAGTTTAGCGTTAAAAATGTTTTCAGGCAATGAGAAATTTCCCCAGAAGTCTCTGTATACACAGATGCATGTGCATACATTGACGGCAAACTATTTATCTTTGCGTTATAAGCAAAGTGAACATCTACGAAGAGGCCCACGGGTACTATTCACCGTAACAGAATAATTAAAGGGTTTAGTGCATGGTGTCTGTTTACTTGTGGAACCAATGGAGAACTTGACATGACATCAAGAGTCACTTAGTAGGGCGTAACAAAAGAAAAATCTATGTAAGCAAAGGACAAGTTTTAAGTTTCTCTTCCAAATATTTAATGTCTTTCGATCACGTAAAAATAAAAAAAGAAACAATATACATTAAATTTATAATACTGATAAATCACGTGTACGTTTTTAATTAATTGAATATTAGTATTAAAGTATAAAATAAACCTCTTGGCAATGTAAGATAACTGACTAAACTTATTAGTGAAATCTTACATTGTCAAGAGAGGCGTGAAAATGATAATTATTAACTATCACTTCTTTTCCTTGATCTTGATCTTGGTGGGGCACAACCGGGCCGCGTCTCGTTGGGCATTCGGCACGTACGTGGCCAAACCCTCGACACTTGTGACACCGAACTGGAATAAAAATATAAATGAGAAAATTACAGACAAGCACAATGTTGTTGCAGTCCAAATAAGATGGAAGGGAAGTTTTCCAGAAAAATGTCCTGTAACTTTAACCTCTCTGAGTAGAGCCGGAAAAAACACAGAGTCCCAATTAAAAGTCCTGCCTCAGGTGAGCATCATCTGGCCTCACCTTAGACTCAAACGATAAAACCTTTTGGGTCAGGGTTAGACAAAAGGGAATCTTTTGGCACCAGACACACCAACAGTCGTGTATACATTTATTATTCGTCTTCATGAAATACCTGTACCAGAATTTTCACCGTTCCTACAATGCTTTCTCCTCCTATCTTTCACAAGATTTTGATGTTGCCATAGCTATCAAATTAAAACTGTAAGATTTGTCTCCTTCAACCAAAGTGTTTCCTCTAGATATTTGAGCGAGATAGATATGATTAAACACAACACTTCTTCACGGACAATCTTACCTTCTTGGTCAAGTTTTAGTGTGTAGACTGGTCTTTTCAGGCTACGTCGTTCAAAAAATCGTCTTTTATACTGATTAAAGAAAGCATTTAAGTTTTCATTCTTCTCTGAAGAAATACCATCTTTTGGGAAAGATGTATATCCTGGAGTACAATACAAAACTGCATCTGCCAGTTTTTCATAAAAATATTTCTGGCATCCATTGAAGCTACAATCTGCTAAATAAAATATAGTATTTGTGAATAAGTAATAGTTATAGAAGATTGCTACCTTAAACATACATTTATTGATTAACCCTTTACACCCTAACATCAGTATGCATATTCTCCATACTGTTCTCTATACATTTCCTGAAGCCCTGACAAAGAGAGTTTTTATAAAAATCATGAGATTTATAAATTGTTGGTCATTTCCTTTATTCTCATGAACTCAATGTTTGATTCAGGGGAGATATTGTAAGGAGAAATTAGATGCTGGTCACTTTTAGGGGTTAAAGGGTTAAGATTTTTTCTTCCATAACGGGTAAAACAGATCCTATTTAATGGTTCAGAGATGACCTTTCTACAAGTAACTGGAATTGAGGCAATGGAAGATATTACTGCATGCTCAGTATATTGTTGCACAAAAGTATTTAAAAGTTTCCTGTTTCTGAATTTCAGTAGTGGATAACTGTTGTATTCCAGCACTGTTATTTTCCAGCCCCTCTCAGCTATTCTCAGTTTCTCAGCAGGAGTTAACTATTGTATTCCAGCACTATTAATTTCCAGCCCCACACAGCTGTTCTCAGTTTATCAGCAGGATTTACTGTTGTATTCCAGCACTGTTAATTTCCAGCTCCACACAGCTGTTCTGAGATTACTAGCAAGGAATAAATATTCTTTTCCAGTCCTTACTTGTATTTTCAGTTGCATACTATTCTTCCCACATTTCTTAATAAATGAACCTATATTTAGTGGACACTTCTATATCACAGACACTGGAGAAGGTTCTCAGAGAAGTTACCTTTGATACTTTTATAACTATAAAAGTAATAGCTTTCACTGCAATTTAAAGAGATTTAATTTTTGAAATACAGTTAACTTCTCCACTAACCCCACAACACCTGTGCAAAGCATGTCAATTACAAATAACAAATATGGAGAGTTGCAAATTACTTTCAATACTTTATAACCCAAATAACGAAACAGTATTGGCAAGAAAGATAGCCAAATGAACAGTAGTATCGAATTAGAGCTTAGAGCAATTAAACGACATGAATGGCTGCTACACCCCATTCTTTTTTCCCAGGTCTACATGAACTAGACTTTGAGCACAGAATGCAATACCTCACCAAACATCTGCTATGATGACTCACTTAGAAGTGTGCATGATTATCACCTCTTGCTGAGATAGCACACTTCACTTCAATGTTTTTATAATACTACACATATGGGGGCTTTGGTAAGATTGTGGAAAGGAGGGACAACGTTTGAGCAGCTGGGAGGGACCAAAATGACAGTGTGACAGCCATTTATTCCCACTTGGATGGCAAAGTCTGGGGAACCTTCCCCAGGAAATTTAAAAGTTCAGATGTCCAAAAGGGTCCATTTTAGGTCACTATTTCCCAAGTTGGCTAAAAATTATAGCTGCTACGAGGGTGAGTATTGACACTGAATTAATGAATAGAGTACCTTTTATGTAACTAACTATATAAACATTATACATAGCAATGTTGTCTCTGTGATGATGTCTGTGTGGTCTTGTTTGATATTTACTTTTGCCTTGCTCAAAAAATGAGATTGTGCTGAGGACGACATTAGATTTTGGGGTACAGTGCTGTGATTTCTAACACAGTATCTTTAATGCAATTACTGATGGCAAAGGAGTTAATCATTACTTCAATGATAAATGTAGAGCATGGCAATTAATGAAACGATCAATGTCTAATCATGAACTAGCTCTTTGTCAGTGACAAGTTCACAAAATTAATATTGGTGAAGGTTACTTCATACAACAATTACTGTAAACCACCATACCAAAAAACATGGTGACTGGTACATTCAACCAGAACTCTTTGTGCAAGAAAATACTGGAACCACTCATAAAAACAAGCAGTAAAGGTCTGAAAAATTTAAACCTTGCATACATAATGTTGTTGTTTTGTGAAATATTGCTTTCTACGAGTGCCTTAGCCTAAGAGTAATTGTAAAATGCACAGGTGCCATATTTGTCTGTGAGTGGATTGAATCTATTGGGTGAACACCAGAAAAAATAGTAATATTGATACAAACAGGCTGAGGGTTTAGTATAGGTATGCTGTGGTTTAGTTTTATCCTTAGTTTAATTCTTTTACTTTTAATAGAGGCCAAATTGATAGTGACACATCATCTCATCATAACTTAGGCTAGGAGCTAAATTTTATCTTTCTTTTACACAAAATGCATATTTCATTCATATCATTAACAAAACCAAAGGAAAATGATGTTTATACCAAGGACAAAAATTAAGCACAACATATACCTTTTTATAACTAGTGCATAATTCGCCAAGAAAATGTTTAGAATAGAGCTTACCACCTCATCAGCACTTTTGTTTTCTTTGCTTTGCCGCTGGTTCTCATCCATACCTGTATGAATGATATTTAGTAAGGGTGAAAGGATTGGTATTTTCTTAGCAAAGATAGTTGCAGAGAGTTTCTCCACTAATATACAGATCGCCAAATGCTCACAATGAATGCCAACAAGACCAAGTTCTTGCTAACACATGTAGGAGCAATAATTGCTAATAGTTGGCAATAGTCTGTATTGAATTAAGTATTCATTTCTGCATGAATTAGTGTTTATTTCATTTTAATGTTTGTGACACATAGCTGAAAAAGTATGGATAATGTGGTAACATATAACATACATATTATTATCATATTCCTTATAATTTGGTACAGGGGACTTTACTCTAAATTGATCAAAATAAAGAAAGTGGCATATGTCAGCCACTGATTTAAATAGCAAAGCACTAATTATTAAGTGAAGAGCAATTTTGCTGCAATTCTGTCCCTTCTGGGTGAGCAAAGAGAATGATCTAATATATTGTAACCCAACTGTTATTTGTTGGAGAGGATTGGGAGACAGCACCCTATCCTTTATGAAAGAGACCAGATCTTCATCATACGAGTTAGCAGTTTGTGAGTAAACCTCCCAGGATATGTGATATTTGACATCAACCATACCAGAGGTTGAATTTTTGCGTAGTCCCATACATTTACAATGAATACATGTCTTCCACTGTATCCATAATAGCCATCATTGTAGGCACAATGAGATGGAGAAAATCACACATTTTTGGGCATTGAAACACCGAGATCTGCCCTGTTTTTCAATTATGTAACATCTAGTTTTACATGTCCCACGCAAAATAAAAAAATCAGCCCTCGACACTGAAGGATTCAATGAATCCAAGTTAGTAGTTACTCGCACGCTTCGCCATGCTGTCACATGAAATCTACAGTATTAAGCCCAAAACTTGAACGTGATCTTAGAAGAATGGTTGTAATATTTGAATTTAACAAAATACTAGCATAAAATGCAACCGAAACCTTACCTTCCTTTAGTAGTTCCGACAAAAAAGCACAACTTCGATCACCAGCGCACTCCAAACCAATAAGGGAAGCTACGAGGCAATGTCAAATTCTCGTCTTCCTAACCTTTCCAACGTATCGAAGAAAATTTCACTGATACTTCGCGCTTAAAAACGCAACAAGAATATTAATCTTTCAACAATCCGAAGTGTCCCAAAAGGCATCAAGGATAAGCCCATGAAACAAGAATAGCCCATGAAATTCTCAAACTTCGAGCGCGGAAAACTTAACGAGTCTCACAATTTTGCATTGCATCCCTTCCCTAGTTGGGAAGTGACACGCAAAAGACACGTTCACAACGCACTTTGATTGGAAGAAATAAAACCGCATTCTATTGGTTATTAGGTGTGAGGACATAACTACAACGGAAGACACAACTGCAACGCTACAGTTGTACCAGCATTAGATTCCATCCACCAAAACCACCTCGGTCGAGAGGGACTGAGATGGAATATTTAATGACTTGCAAAACAGAACCGAAGATTCTCGGAAATCCGCAAGTGATGTAGCCGAACATCAAAAGCTGTAAATCCCATGATTCTTGAGGAACAAACAGAAACAGCATAGCGAGAATTTTAAGTCGCGAACCATTGATGGTAGACATGCAGATAATTTAGGATACGTAAATTCTGTTAATGAGGCGCTTAAACTTATTGCGGAATTTGAAACAGGATTGACGACGAAGTTTTCTTTCTTTAAAGCTGTCAAAGGTTTCGGGAACATATATTTATATATATTTGATAAAGCTCTTTAGCATTACAAAGCTTTGCTATCGCTATTGTGCATTCTCACTAGTTTGTCTAGTTCAAGTCCTCTGGCATGGCTTGGATGATACCACAATCGTGGAATCATTCGGGTTAATTTAATGCTTACACCTCCTTCCTCGGACAGAAGTCACAAAATACTGGGGGAAGATGCATGAGATATTTAAGGAGCAAAAATTCGTTTTTTACTGGTGTGCCTTTCCTAATTTTGGGAAGGAAAGTGTTCAATTGTCAGCACGGCATAGATTGAACAGCTGGAGAGAAAAGGAAACGAAAAGATACAGAAGAAGTACTGTATATAATAATTTCTTTTTATCCTCAACCTTTGTGTTTCTTGTGTTTGTGTTTGTGTTTCTTTGTGTTTCGGCACAACATTCATATGTACCCTTACTTTCTCTTCGCCGCGATTCACCATCCTAAATCGTCCCCGACTTTCTCTGTGCGACCTCGTAGCTCAGTCGGCAGAGTAACGGTAGATCTAATCCGGAGGTCGTGGGTTCGATTCCCACCGAGGTCAAAAGATTTTTTCTTTGCCTCGTGTGGTTCCCTGTTTCCCTTTATTAGGGCTAACGCCCTGTGGGTTATTCATGGGTTTAAATAGCACTTTAATTTACACTTCAGAGTTAATTTTCTGTTTCACCATTTCTGTCAACTATGGCTTGCTAATTTGAAAGGTCAAATACATGAATGGGTCATATGACATTGATCTCAGAATACTTTTATGACAAACGTGATAACAGTTCAATCTTGGCTAAATTGAAGATGGTTTAGAAGTTAACAATTGTAAGAACTTTTCACTAACATATGCTGCTGACAAAGGAGAAAATATATGCAATTCTGCATTTTTTGCATTCTATCAAGCAATCATATGTTTGCTCCTTATCACGCTATGACACTTCCGTTTTGTCACATTCCAAAAAATAACTTGAGAAATACACTGTCACTTATCTTACACTGTTATATTTACCTATTACAGAAGGCTGGAAACAAAGATTTTGTTTTCAAGAAAATAAGATTTCTTGTCCAAGACACAAGGAAGTTTGACTGCGAAGCACAGATAAAAATGCGAGAAATTTTATTTTTTTCAGAGAACAAGGTAGTTCTACTCATGTATAAACAGAACAAATGCGATTTAATAAATCAGATATGCGGCGTGACTCCTTTTCTTCCATCCCCACTCAAAACAAGCAAACACACCTATAGAGGTTCCAGTCTGGTCTGCAAATGAAAAGGAGGAAGGTGATCACTGCAAAATTAAGCATTAGGGTTCTTATTTATAACATATTGATTATTGTATACTGATATCTAGAAATTAAGGTTGCAAGTAGCAGCCAGCTGAGTTATAGTTTTAGTTTTATCAAGTCCATTACTTTGTTAAATTTAGAGTAACCTTGACTTGAGAGAGGAAAATTGAGGAGCTGTAATATACTAATCATCAATTAGGGACCACAAAGAAAAATTTATTTATAGAGACTTTTGAAGGAGAGGGGTAAGACTTGTGACAAGCTGGCAGACATATAGATAAACTTTACTGCTAAATGGGTTACAATACAAAGTGCTCAGTATTTGGATCAGCTATGGCTCAACTTAAACTTTGCTTTAGCTTCAAGTTTAATCCTTTGTGGTTTCCTTTCTCTGTGTTTATTTTTCAAGTTATGTACACAGAAGAACACAAAAATGACAAGGAATGCTTTTGAATATCAAGAGGCTGGAATAAGCAAGAAACCAAAACTGAATTTTAAACAGTACAAAGTTAATTTGATCTTCCAATGTTATTTAATTTTAACCATAGAATTTGCTATTTAAATTTATCCCCTCCATTTTTCTGGGTATTGTGAGCAAAAACAAACAATTATCACAAAATGCATGGTATACAATGGTTTGATTCACCAATTTGGCAAAGGCCTTTCACTGTCTATCCATACAAAGGGAAATAGTTTGTAAACTGTAAGACATTCTGCATGTTGAGTGTATACTTATTCATCCATGTGAAATTAAAGGTTACTTGAAATAAATGTGAAAGATTTATAGGATTTTCAGACCCCTGATAACAATTACTAATGTGCTGATTTGTTGTACTTAAAGGTTATGATTTTGGCGGAAATAGTGGAAGAAATTTCTGGACCTGGAATTTTGTTGCAAATGTTTGTTTAAATCAGTTTAAGTCAGTTAAAAACTCTCCTGTTTCAAGATTACATGATTACCACACCAGAACCTTTTGTATTCTATATTATGCACCATGTTATGATTATGGTTTCAATAATAAAAGGTGCTGACTCAAGAACTTTCCAAAATATCTCTACATACAAAGAAATAGATTGTGGTTATGTACTCCAAATAGCAGGTCACATCAGTCTTCTGTAAGGAAGTAGCAGAAATTTCTGTGGTGGTTTTGGTGGATGGAGAGAAACATCCACCAAAACCACTTTATTCTATGTGTTAAGAGTTATGATAATCATTATGAACGTTTGGTCGGTCAGCAATTGTGCACCATAAAAAATAATTAGCCAGAGCACTAACTGCTAATTAGTGGTATAAATCTTTTGTCTCCCTGAACATCTAACAATGGCTATAGATAAAATTTAAAAAATATATTGTTGATGGTTTTGGTTAAAGTTTTGGTGGATGTTCCCTAATGACATCCACCAAAACTACGTAACATCTAAGCACCTTTTAAATACGTGAAATATCTGCATAAAATTGCGTAAAATGTTTTATAATACTACAATCGAACAATAAATTAATACTTACCATTTCTTTAGTGAAAAGTTTTGACGCAATTTCCCAAACAAATAATACACTTGGGTCATCGGGATAAGTCGGCATGTTGTCGTAGCTTCGTAATTTTTTTCCATCATTCCATCTCAGTCCCTCTCGACCAAGGTGGTTTTGGTGGATGGAATCTAATGCTGACCTCAGAGAAGAATTCGAAAGGGAAGAAGCGAAAATGGAAACCAGTAGAATTGGACGATCCTTCGTTCTTTGCGGGCGAAATGGATGGATTTATGTCCCTTGAAGTCATGGAAGATTATCATCCAGAAGAGCTAGCAGGAATTGGTGCAGGTGGACCAGCTCAGAAGAAGAAAATAAAAGAATGGCCGCTGTAGGAGGTGAATTGCTTAAAGTGCTTTAAAACATACCGCATAGTTAAATTTAGAAGATACAAATGTAAGATTCACTTCAAGCACGTGGTGAAATTACCCTTGTATTTTACGAGAAATTGGGAAAAATTATCTTTTTAAATTATTTTGTTTATTTATTTTTTATCATAACTTATCTTTAATTATTAAATGTTGAGGGTTGTCCAATACATCCAAATTGGGTTGAGTCGTTCACAAATCGACCAACCAGAAGTTAATTAGTGGTTAAGTCATCTTGTGATACTGGAAATCTGAATAAACCGTGCCTCTTAAGGTGGAAATGTCTTACCACAAGTCGATTTTCAAGACGCTTAATAATAATCCTCAACCTGACTCAAATGAAATGACTTGTCTCCTGAGTCAGATTAGGTGTATTGGACATGAGAATCAAAACTAAGATAACTGCCAGTCATACCTTAAATGAAAAAAGAAACAAACAAACAAAAAGAAAACAACAACAACACTCACCACAAGAACTACATGGAAATACAGGAATTGATCGAAATCATTTTGAGAGCAGTTTGTCCTAAATTTTTTGAAGACAGCAGACTGCATTGTCCCAAGGGCTCATGCATTTTTTCAGTCTTTACCCATACATGCACAATTATGTATATCTAAGAACAGAAGCTTCTTTTTGGTTTTCTCTAGAAGTTTGGCTCACGGGGGAAAAAAAAAAAGCTACATAGTATTGTCTTCTGATTTAAATCTTCAGGATAATCTGGAACAAACAGTTACCACACCATCCACACAACTTGAAAAAGCTCAAAGAATGACCAACTCACTCAGTTTTCACCTGGCCTGTCTAAATTCTTTAATCTCTGCCTTTGTTGCCTTTGTAACATATTTAGTGTCGCTGATGGACAAAGTTGGGCTGCAGAAGAACAGTTGTAAAATTATCGATGTCACTAACAAGAGAGGAACCGTAGAAACCCTGACGGAAGCAAAGATTTCATGTGCAATTGAAGAGAAGGTTTGTAATAGTTGAGCTGACAAGGAAGCGAAACACTTCAAGATCCAGGATACACTTTTTATTACTTTTTATTATTGTTTTGAGCCAAATGCATCTACATGTACACCGCACTGTCTAGGAACATGATCCACGGAGCCACAGAGGTGTACCAAGTGAAATCGAAGGAGAACTACGAAACATACAGTTGTTGTAAAAATCACCTCATTAAGATTTATTTTGAATTTTCTTTCAAGGACCTATATCTCTACTATTTCCTTTCCCGGTACCCAGGCCGTACTTTGGTTTTCTCCAACACCGTGGACTGTGTGAGGAGACTGAGCTCTTTGTTTAGGCTACTGGACTTTGACCCGTGGGTTCTTCACGCCAGCATGCAACAAAGGCAAAGATTAAAGAATTTAGACAGGTTGGGTGAAAACTGATTGAAATGGAAAATACAAAAAACAATGAAACAAACGAAACAAACAAAAAGAAGAATAAAAACCAAGAACAAAAAAAACCACGAAACAAAGGAAAAAAAACAGCAAAACAGATCAAAGCAACAATTAGGAACCTAATTTTGTAGATAACGTGCTTTTTCCTGTTGCATCTTTCACGTTCTTTATTCTGCAACTTGCTTTGCGCAAAACACGATGCGACACGCGTGTTATGTGGCCTTGGATCAGAATCATCATGATCTTATTACTATGTTTTTTTTTTCATCAAAACAGTGAGTTTAGTTTACGACCTGACTGACCTATTAAACCAATCCTGATTGACAATGGAATTTCCTTTATATATAGACTATAACTGGATCGCCTTGACTGATTAAAACCCGCCCCTCTCCCCCCTCAGAGAATATTTAAAGCTGGATAGGACTTATTTTACACCAGCATGAAATTTTGGCTGATTTTTTTTCTTGCCTGTTAGATTTAAGCAAAGTGCGAGTGGCTTACTTCTGGCTACAGATGTGGCCGCGAGAGGTTTGGACATACCAGCTGTTGAGCATGTAATTCACTATCAAGTCCCGAAGGACCCTGATGTAAGTACGTGTAAGTATGTGTGTACGGTTGGTTAGCTTGTGCAGTTGGTTAGCTTGTGCAGTTGGTTAGCCTGTGCGGCAGGCGGGAACGGGAGCGATTGCTTTTTGGCGGCAGTGCTTTCATTCTCTGCGAAACTCTATCTTGACAAAAGGCTTTGAGAGGCACGCTGCTTCAACCGACCATGCGTTGACCAAGGTGTGGGCTACAAGTCTCAACTGTAAGAGAAGCTCAACCAGAATGTGGATAGCAAAGTTCGAACGCCGTTGACGCCCGAACTCTTTCTCTAAATTTATTTTATTGTATCTCTTTACTTCTTTTTAAAACTTCATTTTCTACGTTTTTGTTTTGTTTCCAATTTGAGTTAATGTGTGAGGTTCACCTACCGAAATCAAAACATAATTCATTTCAGTTAATGATTTTTGATTTAGAAAAAAATTGACTCTGTTCTCCAAATGCAGTTTATATGGAAGGATCAGTTTGTTATCGTTTATCGTCCTCAGTTGTATGTCGTTTAATAATGAACTGTTGTGTAATGATTTAACCACAATGTAAGTATTAACTTTAGCGCAACCATCTCATGTGATCCTGCGTTCCTAAATTCTTTCTCTGTGTTCGTTAACAGCTTTACATTCACTGCAGTGGACGGACAGCTAGAGCGAGCAGGGAAGGTCTGAGTGTCGTTCTTGTTGGCCCGGAAGAAATGGGATCATACAAGAAAATTATGAAGGCACTTAATGGAGGTGATGTGTCTTTATTATCTCCAACGTATCTCTTTAACAGTTAAACTATAAAAGTTTATTTGGAAATACCCCTCAGTTTAAGGTGCCATTCGTCTAAATTTCCTTTTTAATTAGATAAATCTTTACGCCTTAACGTTAGTATGCATATTCTCCATGCATACTGTTCTCTATATATTTCTTAAGGTGTTGACATGGAGATTTCGTCAAACAATCAAGAGCTTCTTTAGTTGATGATCAGCTCCCCTATTCTCGTGACTTTAAAGAGAACCTGCAGTTTTAAAACAAATACTGGTAAAAGGGCTCAAAATATATCAACTCAAGATATCTGGTCCTTAAAACCATACCTGTAACCTTGTTAATTTTATTTTCCGCTTTCAAAACTGGCCTTCACGGCAAGTTCGAACTACCCGCGTTCGCCATCTTGTTAGGTACGCAAGGCATTTTGGGTTGATGACGTGTAATGGTTGCTCCGTTCATTCGTAGTTGGGTTATCCTACCTAATGCGAGTACGGATAGCTTTGTTAACAGGAGAATGATTGGATACCCATTTGATAACAAGGTTAGAGGTTAATTTTAAGTACCCAATATCTTATGTTTGATACATTTATAACCTTTTTAAAAATATTTACTTGGGGGTGACAGTCGTTCGGAGAAGTTGGAGGCTGGTCACTCTTATGGATCACATGGTTAAGAAAATTTGTCATGGCACGAAGATGATACCCCTCTAGTTGATAAATATTTCTTTTAGCTGCAACCAATATTTTAGGAGGAAAAGGTACATCGCAATCGACTCTAGGAGTTTACTGAGCCCGACGACAATTTAACCCTTTACACCCTTAAAAATCAGTTTGCATTTTCTCCACACCATTTTCCATGAATTTTCTATGGAACTAACAAAGAGAATTTGTTTAACAATCAAGAGTTTCTTTAGATGGTCGTTCCCTTTATTCTCGTGACCTTTATGTTTGATTCAGGAGTGATGCTGTCAGAAGAAACTAGATGCCAGTCATTAATAGGCGTTTAAGGGTTAACTTACAGTCTCTCGTGTCGTTCGTTTGTTTGTTTCATTTTTTTGTTCATATTTGTTTTCTTGATTTTATTCTTTTTAAAATTTTGTGCTGCAGGAAACGAGCTAGACTCCTTTCCAGTTGATGTGTCTTTTATGTCCTCCATTAGGAAAAGAATTTCTTTCGCCAAGCAAATTGACAAAGAAGAACACAAGTAGGTGAAGATGAAAAAAAAAAACAAAGAAAGGAAAAGAGAAATATGGCAATTATCTTTTGGGTAGCCCTTTGTGTTTTTGTTTGTT
The DNA here is from genome assembly GCF_964200805.1 of Pocillopora damicornis. NCBI lineage: Eukaryota > Metazoa > Cnidaria > Anthozoa > Scleractinia > Pocilloporidae > Pocillopora > Pocillopora damicornis. The sequence goes on from NC_142674.1 coordinate 14,778,971, forward strand.
TGTCTTTTCGCGTAAGAAAAAGGCCCAAATTGATAATCGAGCTCGACAGCTCAGCATTTTTCGCACAAAGAATTGTTTACGCAGTTACGGATGTTCTCTCCTTCATTCTCAATTCCTTCCAACCCTCCCCCCCTCCCCTCCCTTTCTCTTTGTCTAAACTCCCCCTTTAATGAAAGCCATCGAACCATATTCACAGATTTAGGCGCAAAAAGTCAAGTAATGACTGGATACTTGCCTCTGCCAAAGCCATGGACATTGAAGTTGACGAAGATTTGTATCTTTTTCGATGAGATGATTCATTCATTTACATGCACATTCTTCGCTCCTGTGTGCTATCACAAGGTCTGGGACTAACTAGACTACCAGCCTCAACATCAGTCTTAGGTGGTTTGGGCTTGAATGCATTTATTGTCAGAAAACATTTCAACGGAACGGGCGGAACTGGTGTTCTGGAACTTTACTGTCTTGAAGGTTTGATGTCACATTTTATACACTGTCCTGTTCAGTTTATTTTCCTTAAAAGAGTTTTTTACAGACTGGAATATCTCGGAGATCAGGGAGAAAGGAAAGAGCGACAAGTAAAGCTGAAGCAATTGAAAGGTAATCAACCTTTAGTTAAGGCAGACAATGGTTGTACTGACAGTCCCACCAAAAATAATGGATCTTACAGGCTGATAATATCTTAGTGCAATCAAAATAGGTTACATTTGGCTTGTAGTAGTAGGGTGGGGTGAGGATTATTGTTCCCATGGTTCTTACGTTTGAGTTCTATGTGAAAGGAAAGCATGAAAAGATAGTGAACAGTCTTGATTTCCAGCCTTGTGTGGGTTAGCGTTAGCTTAGCCTGAGTCGAGTGCTCCTTTCATTTATTGGTAAATTTTTTTATAGAATCTATATCTGTGCCGTTTTATTTTACAGCGGAACTTACTGGTTTGCTGAAGACACCTCTGATTCCTGCTGGTTTTAGTGGAAAGTACCCGACTAAAACTGGATCCCTTATAATGCCAGGGATCAAAGGTATTAAGTGAATAGAGAAACAAGAGTATTTTGAGGGACAAAATGATGTGTTGCTAAACACATCGTTTTGTGATCTTTAGTGAGAGTATTATTAGTGATTTAACAGAGCTAGTGTCAACTGAGGCTCCTTTTATTTTGTTTTGTTTGTTTGTTTGTTTGTTTGTTTGTCTTTCATCTTCTCTTTTCCTGCTGCCATCCTCTGGTTTTCTGGTCCACATGTTTTTTTTAATGAGATAACTGCTTTTTTCCATTCCTAGTCATGTGCCAATTTTTTAAATGTTCGTCTTATTTCGGTATTCACAGCCGACACGAATTTAGAAGATAATGAAAAAGTGGCTGTTGAAGATGTAAGAAGAAAGAAAAGAAACAAGAAAAGCAAAACGTAACTTGCATTCTTCAAACGAGGTCGACAACTGATCGTGAAAGAAGAAGGGAGATTAAAAACACGAAATGGAGAAAGATTCTTACTTGTAACAACTGGACTGGAAGAGAAAGAGTTGATTTGAGCAAGGTTGACCAGTCAGTGGCAGAATAAACTAAAACCTCGTCTCAAAGTCTTTGACCCCGATGCTATATGGATACAATGTAACTTGAAGCAATGGCGTTCTTTAATCTTCGGGACACCACCCTTCAGACTCGCGGTAAAATACGACTGGATAAAGCAACTAGTCACAGTCTGACAACACATGTCCACTTTGCGCATTTTCTTGATTTATGACTTGAATTGATTTACGGATTTTTTTGTTCTTTACTCAGTGGCCCGAATTTAGTTAGTTAGGGTTGTTTCAGTCACATATTGCCGTTGGTCATATGAAGGTTTCAAGAATGGGTCGGAAAGGAGCTGAAAACGCTGTTTTAAAGGGAAATTATTTTTCACATGCTTGACAAATGTTGTCCACAAGCCTTTCGCTTGTTCATATATATAAAAATAAAACATTTTTAAAAAAAATGTAGATGTGTAGTAAGCAGGAGATTCAGTGGCGTTACTTGAGGAGACGTGAAGAATAACCCTTTTCTAATAAATAAGTCATTTACTGAGAACTCACTCCAAGTCTCGTTCACACTAAACTTCCCTTGAATCTTTGCCGTTTAGTTTATGCGTGAATGTTTTTTTGCTATCAATGCAATGAGAATATGTTACTATGTAAGTGTGAGCTATTTCTCTTCGAACGCAATTTGCATTGTCATGGTAAAGTGCATCTTTTCGTTCTGTTTTGTTTTGTTTCTTTTGGAGGCTCTACTTCCTCCATTCTGTCGAGTGCGGGCCAGGTCTCATTTCCCAAACAGTTACCGGGTAGCGCGAAGGTTTTTTAGGACATGTTTAACAAACGGCATCCGAAAAGAAGAGAAAAGTGCGAAAATGAGAGGCAACTAGATCTCTACACAATTCTTCATTTTAACACTTGCACATCAAGGCGGTAAAAATCTACACTTTCTATCATAATAATTATATTTTTGTATTATACCATCATGCGAGCCAAATGCTGCATGAAGACAAAAAAGGTTAAGTCAACCCTTGATTTAGTGGATCACGTTCTGCAGAGTCGTAATCCATCGATATGAATTCAATTAATTTGGTCTGCAGGTAGCTAGACTTGTAATGAGCTTGCAAATGTCACAACTTGAATATAGTAAAACCTATGAAAAGTTAACAATAATCCTCACACAGAACTTGTAAACTGGTATTATAACATAGCTAGTAAATTTGTCTAATCAAATTCAATTGCGCGAGCGTGCTTCATATTCCTATTGTGCACGCTTATGACGTCAGCAAACAAATCCCTCGCGAAAAAAATTTTCCATCAGGTTGAAAATGTTAAAGAAATTGGTTCATACATCAGCTGTGCGTTCATCGAGATATGAAACACTTGGGAAGTTTGGAGAGCACCCAAGAAGCTAGAGTTGTTCTCGGCTACGCCTCGAGTAACTCTTACGCATCTTTCGTGCTCTCCAAACTTTCCGCGCGCTTCGTATCTCGATGAACGCACGCTGATGTATGAACCAATTGTTTAATGTTCTCTTACTTGGACAATCGGGTCTCTTATAGGCAGTTTAGTTACACTTCTTCATTATTCTTGCTAGCAAATAAGATTCTCGATAAAGGTTAAGTTATCATTCTCTTAAATGCGGCACGGAATTTCTTCTTAAGGTATATCAGGAGCCACGGGTTAACAACTATGTTTACATGTCCACATCAATAGCATAACAGCACAAAATTATATGGCAACGATTCACGCGCACTGAAGTCAATGGCCAAAATCATATGATACGCATGCGCTGGAAGCCAGCAAAGTGCAAAGGCAACAACGACAGCGATCGACCGTAACTTGACGCTTGGTAGCATGGGCCCGAGTTGTTGCGCGATTGTTGATGGCAATGGCAGTTTGTCCCTTTGCAGTGTGTGACAGACGTGTCCATAGAGACTGCACATGGTAACTCGGGGCAACAAGTAGATGGTGACTACGATGTAAAGAAAGATACCTCTCAAAGCTGCTTGAGTCTCGCCAAACTGACTAAACTTTAATTCTATCCTGGAGTTCTTAACTTTGATTGTGATCAGCCATGGAGTCATCAGACACATTGAGGTGATCCAAATTGTGGGAACCAAGATCTTTCTGTTCCCAAAGCGAGGGAAAGTTTTCATGGGAAGACAATTCCGAAGAAGAAGTCTAAAGCCACGGCTGTTAGAGAGAAGAGGAACGCTGTGACCGCCACGAAGAAAACAAACATGATGAGCTTGGCAAGGAGTTCACCAATTGTTCCATCGATCCACAGATTGTCTGAAATGATGAGTTCCATCGACTGAGGCATGACAACAGCTGTTACGAGCAGGTCGGCCACAGCGAGGTTGACTTACATGAAGCTTGTTAATCTTCTTGTTTCTGGCCTCTTGTACAGAATATAGATCACCAAAATGTTTCCAACTAAGGCCATTGAAATGATTGCAGTGTATAAGATGGCCAAGGTGAGTTTAATTCTTGATGGATACGAGAATGGAGGCTGCACCGTGGAGCCTGAAAGAGAATGAAGTGCCATGGTTAAAGCAAAAATAGAGGAAATAGGTCTGCAACGCGCGTGTACACAGAAAGGCGACATAGATAGTGACAGCATGCAATAATAATTATCGGAAAAACATCCATTAAACCCAGGCTTTCTCCATCATTGAAGAGTGCATCACTTCTGTCACAAGGGGATATGCACTTAATTGATGGAAAATGTCAAAGCTGTTTGTGCTGTGCGTTTTTCACAAGTATTGCAGCAGCAACAATGGTAGCTTTAGCTATTTTTAGGACACTTTCAGGCGCCATTTGTGAAGGTGGCTTTCCTACCGTTATCAGCGTGCGAGGACGTCAACATTTTTGGATCTGTAGCTTCCTGGTCTCTACTGTTTGAAGAAGTCAGCATAAAATATCTGAATACTTGGTTGACGGGATAAGCTCAGCTCTAAAAAAGCTGAGTCTTTATTTCACGCAACGTTGTGTTCTTTGAATATTGGATCTGCCAGGAAAAAAGTGAATTTGTCAAAATTACAAAAATCTATATGTTTAGCACAAAACGGCGCAGTTCAGCCAGCTTGCTTAACAGCCTCTTTCATTTTCTTTTTTGTTGTTGTTTGTTTTTGTCTTGTTTTGTTTTTGTTGTTTTTTATTGGTGAAAAATGTGCTGCACTTCTTTTCAGAACTAAAATTGTGTCAATCGGTTATTTCGATCATGAGGGGAAAAATCTGAGATTCGAGCTCAGTTAAAGAAATGAAAATGGAAAATAAAAACTTAGCTAAGAAACCTTACTCCTAGGGAAGGCATTTGCCACCCAAATTATCGAATGATGGAAGCGCAAATTTTGTGTCAACCTTTTTTTCGTTATTTAAGCCATTTTGAAGGATGGTTTCGGCTGATTTATCGCATAACGAGAGAAATAGATTATGAAAATCACCTGGGCAATAAATTAAAAAATAATCAAATTGACAAATAAAACACAATGCTTTAGCTTCCCTTGTGTTATTGAAAACCCAGTTTGACGTTGTGAAATTCGTTCCTAAAAGGGAAAACTAAGATTTGTAACTGCTTCCGCTGAAGCTAAGTGTTACCGCTTCCGAGAAAAGCTGCGAAATATTTTCTGGTTCGGTTGACGATCCATGATTAGTTCTTTTTAGACAGAAAATTATAGTTAGCGTTTCAGTTCAAGATAAGACCCCGTGTGATCAAGATCGTTTTTGAATAGAAGACAAGTTAGACTGTAATCCTCGATAAAGTAATCAAGACCCGCGAACGTTGGTAAGCAATAACTTGTTTTGTGATTATGTTATCTAGCTCGTAGTCGTTCCACAAAGCGAAATTTATCGCTCGTTTTTACCTTTCTTTTGGTTCCTTTAACTGCCACGCGCTGGTTTCCAAAATCGAGATTATTCTTAAGCTATGATGACAATACTTAGGTGATTTCTTAACGTAATAATTTCAGTTGACCGCTTTGATATAATAATGCCCCAAGGAATAGGAAAAGGAATAAAGAAAGAAAAGATCCTATTTGGTTTGGTGTTTATCGCATGCGCGTGTATCAACCCGGGAATCGAAATTGCAACTCTTGAAAAGAAACATGTACAAGATTGACTAAAGAAAAAATGAGAAAGTGGTTTTCCACCTTCAAATTAAAGATATATTGATTCAATTATAATCCCGTAGATGCAAGAGTTCGCATTCCACGTTTACATCTCGTCCCTTCGGCTGCTAACATGGCTAAAGCATGATCACTTAATTACAAAGACGTTTGTCCGTGGGGGCTTTAAATAACAAAAAGAATCTCAAAAAGACGCCGTGTATTTCCAGCCAGAGGACAATCATGAAAGAATAGTAGCCAAAAGACAAAAAGTTTTAAGAAATTACAGGTTCAAACACGAGTTGAAAATGACTTTTCTTTTTTATTTTTACGCGAACAGAGGAGGTTGAAACATTAGGGAAAAAATGGTGGGGCAAGCAGTCATACCTGGCAACTTCAAGAGAAGATATAAGAGAAGCCCATACGATTCTGGCGTCTTGATTTACTAATTCACTGTTATCACGTGTACACTATCGACTGCTGATGTCTAAACTCGAAGTAGTTAAAAATTATCAGTCACGCTCAAAAGAGTATAATTTCAACTGATGCTGATATCGCACACTTCCTCCGAATAAGAAAAGATTCTCCGTCTTCGAAAATTTGCTCAAAACATCAGGAATAACAACGAAGGTTCTCAGCTGCTTGAAGATACCGCTGACTAGCATGCGTTTTATCGCCAGTTGTGAGAACGTCGTCCCCAGGTTCCAGACCTCGCCAATTCTTCCCTTCCCTCCCCACACCTGGACTGTTCACTTAATCCCCTTGAAGAAACTCTTCTACAGCCAGTGCTGAAGAGTTTTAACACTTTTTTTATCATAATGAGGGGCTAGAAAATAGACGAACAAGAACACCGCTTTTTTTTAGCTGGCATAGTATTATATCAGTGGAAAGATAAATCGGGGGGATATATGCCATGGTCAGTCAATCTGGATTGAAACACTTCAGCAATACAGTGGATCAGAACATTGATAACAGAGGCATTTACAACTTATCCTTCTGTTGCATCTTGAAATTATCGATTCAGTTAAAAAAATGTTGTTTCCTCGAGCGCTGGTGTATTTTATAACTGCAAAACATCGACAAATCCTAACTGACTCCTTTGTTATCGTGATGACAAACTCGAAGGTTCCCCTAGACAAACACGCAGTTCTAAACAGACCCATAAAGCATGCGTCAAAGATGCGACCAGCTATAGCTTCGTCCGTAATTGTGAAAAGTTGAGAATGTGGATATCTCATTTAGTGATATACATGAAGATGCTATTTCATAGATGCAGCCATCGCCTAAGTCTGATGACGTCATCCAAAAGCTTAATGAGGATACGGAATGGTTTCAATCTAAACTGACTAGATAATCAATAAATAGTCATAAGATAAGCCTCTAATATTTTTATTGCAGATGTTAAGTAGAGTGTTTTACATTATCTTAAATACAACTTATTGTGTTTGGATAGCGTATAAATTAAACGCTCATACGTGCTCTCATTTCGTCCAGTTTTTAAAAAAAGCATTCCATTTACCAAAGTAAAATTGTTTCCGTCTACCCCAGCATGAACCCTTTACAAGGCGTTTTTTTTTTCTCATACGAATCGAAAACACTTAAGAAAATATTAATTTGAATTAACTCACACTCTATTAAGACTGTTCTCTCCGTTTATGACAAAAGCATTTGATACTAGCAGCAAAATGGTAAATGTCAATAACAATGTTCTCGCTTGTTTTCAAATATAGGTAACTTGATAGTTAAACAAATCACTAGAAGTGATGCAATATGTAATTTAAAGAAGATACTTCGTTAAGTGATAAGTGCTAGTTAATACCTCACCACTAATTCATTACCAAACTACAAAATTTTTTACCAAATTTCATATCGCCGTTAGGAGATCTCTTAATAGGTCTGCCTCAAAATGAAAAGCTCACCAAGTACAGCTATCGGCATAAACGAGCCGTTTTTCGAGTACGTTGTTTTTTGTTTCTTTCTTTGTTTCTCTTCTGATTTAATCGATTACGGAAGTTTAATTCATATCTATCCAAATTTTGTTATTCTGAAACCGATTAAATTATTTATTATTGGCATCTTTTAAGAATCAATTAATTGGGTTTGTGCTTTTATTATTATCATTTTGTTAATCAAGGACAAAGCTTTCACATATTCTTCTAATATTAATATTGAGAGAAATTTAACTAAAACAAACCTACACTTAGTTTAGCACCGAGAGGTGACGATTATTTACCCTAACGACGGTCACTGGCACTTCTTCCCAATCCCTTAGCTGAGGCCTTCTTTGCAACTTCCTCACTTGGTTCTGCATCTTCATCTCCGAGATCTTCAACCTTCTTTGCAACTTCCTCACTTGGTTCTGCATCTTCATCTCCGAGATCTTCAACCCTGGAGTATTTTGCCTTGTCATAAGCGCCCATGTCAAGAAGTTCCAAATATGTCTGAAAAGGAAGTTACAAATGAGAGTTTCACATTAGCCACACAGCGTTAAAATACAGTAAAGTCGTGCTGAAAAGTGCGATCACTTCCCCGGCGTACTGAGAATCTCTGTGGTTTAAAGTCGCGGATATACTAAGCGAGTTTCTTATTTCCTCTCTGAAAATAGTGAAGTTGCAAGTAGGTGAATAGAACTGAGCCGATTCATGCCCTGGGGACGATCACAACCGACGTAGATATCAGAAGCAGCCAACAAGTTGAATTACTCGTGAATAGCCTTACGGGCTGCAAAATGTCTCTCGCCAGGAGTATGAAAGGTCTCAGCTGAAGCTTTCATAGAGCGAATGGAAATAAAACCAATGCTAGCAAATATTGCTTCCAACATATGGGGGCAAGGTAAGAAGTTTGAAAAGTTGTATAGTCTTTAAAATGCATAAAATATTGGGAATTTGTCAATTCTAGAGACAAACCTCTTCACGAATGTATTTGTCCATTCTTTGTCGCAGGTTTTCAAAAGGAGGACGGAAGTCAGGATTTCGATTCCAGCACCTTTTCATTATATCATACCTGAAATTTAAAAACGATGATCTACTCTTAACTACTTACTAATGGACTATGCGAAGAATAACAATAAGGTCCTCCTACAGGAAACTGTTATTTGGTATAGGCAATAGTTTTTTAAGGATTTTAAGGTTTTTCTAAGGATTTTTTTTTGGGAAGTCGAACATATCTGCACTACTTCACTCGCTCTAATGTTTTTTAAATACATTTTGATGTCATAATTGTCTACGCCGTATCTCAGCTGAATGCGGTATGCTCCTGGTTGACATTCACGTAACAGAAAGCTTCTGATTGTAACCCAATTGTTTTATTGCAAAGATTTCAGCAATGAGAGCGCTAAATGTGTTGTCTTCGATCTAAGGTTATTTTTAGGAACACGATGGTATCATACTAGAAAAGTGCGACTCACAGTTTGTTGTCAACATGATCGGGCTTTGGCATCTGATATCCCTTTGTGACCTCTGCAATCACCATGGCTTCTGACCATCTGTCGTACGGAATTCCTCCTGTCAATGCATAGGGACGAGTGTATGTCACATT